>NW_026876644.1:0-201364 GCF_032173495.1 Musca vetustissima
CCGTTTCCCGATCTACAATTTACACATTTAGGGGTAATCGTGTTTTGCCTACCACATTTGAAGCAAAACAGGCTTCTTTGAGCAGAAGTACAATCTCTAAAACCATGACCAGGGGTTTGACAATTCCAACATATTAAAGGCGTGTTTATAGCAGATACATCAACTATTTCATCACATTCTTCAAAAACCTGAATTTTTCCTACTTCTTCCTCTTCCTGAATGGCGTTTACCCTAGGATGTCTGTTAAAGGTTGGAGGTTGTATTGGGGCTGACTCTTTGCGGAAAAAAGTTCGTTCCACTTCTAAACATTCCACTCTTAGTTGCTCAAGAGATGAGACTGGCATGGAGTAGACTATACTTGATACATTTTTTCGCAAATTTTTCTTGACTAGTGAGATCATCTCAAATTCGGACACCGGTCTCACTAATTTTGACCTCATCAAATTGATGTCATGGAAAAACTCATCTATAGTTTCTCCTGGTAATTGTTTTCGTTCCAGTAGGTCTCTCATCTCTTCAAAACAAGTTCGCCTGGTTTTAAACCTTTCTAGTAACCCATGTTTTAGTGATTCCCAGTCCATTATGTTGTTATTGCGTTGTTGCATCCAGAACCACTCATATGCCGAACCTGATACTAGAATATGAAATTCGTTTAATATCTCATCCCATGGTAGGTTATAGTGTTGCTGGAAATACTCCAACCGATAAATAAAATCTTCTACGCCAAGACTATTGGGCCTACCTGAAAAGTTTAGTCCAAATCTTTCAACCCTAATTCCTTGACTCGATGAACTTATACAAGATGGTGTAACGGTATTCCTACGATACATTCCAAAATTATGTTCTCTGTTGGGCGGAGGAACCTGAGGTATAAAATTTTCAGACGACCGTCTAGGAATTTCCCTTGACTGTGTACCAGCGTTAGGATTTTCATTACGTCCATCAATCGACATTCTTGACATGGTTTCATTTAGTTTATCTATTAATTCATACACCTTTTCCATTTCCCGACTCACACTTTCTTGTACCAAGGATTGTAAGTTGTTATTGGCATAGTTAAGACTCTCTTGTACCAAACCTCTAACAATATTTTCAACTTCTATGGGAGAAATAGGCGGATTTTGCGGTAAAACTGGCTGGGGGATATTTTGGCTCATTCTGGCTGCGGCGCTTGTACTAGGATTGTTGTTGGTTATAGAACCGGACAAATCCCGTATTGTTGGGTCAGTATTGTTTTTAGAGTTTTGCATATTTATATCTGTTGGTTTTTTAGTTAGTTTTGGCATTGGTGACGAAATGGAAGATCGACTAGTATCAAAAGTCAACGACCTATTTCTTTTGCTTCTTCTTTTGCTATTGGCTAATTTCTCGCTCATTAGGAATGTATGGCGATTAGCACAAATTTAAAGTTTCGCGCGGTTATTGGTTTGAATTTTATCTTAAGTCAACACTGAATTAAATTCTAAATTCTAAAAATTTGGTTAGATAAAAAAAATTATAATTTTTAAAATTGGGTTAACAAAAATTAAAGTTACTATTAATAAAAACAAATATATTTACTTTTTTACAACACAGATACACATATGGGAGGTAATGGGACGTTATGCAAGATAAAGTGTGTGGTATTTTTTTTTTTTTTTTTTGTTATTAATTATTTTTCTAAGTGTCCTAAAAATAGGTCGTTATGGCGTACTGAAGACTGGACTATTCATTACATTGAAAAATACACAGAAACATTAAAGGACATACACCACGGCAGTTTTCTTCAATGAAGAAGAAAAAAGATATTTTAAGACTATTACACAATACAGTCAATGACAACCATGGTCAAAGCTATTATTCATATGCCATCCTTAGTCTAGGTATTATAAAAAGACAGTAAAAAAAAAACACAGGTCATATACATTCATTGTTACAATTTGTCAAGAGCTTGCACTAGACCCTAACTTATGGAATATTATATCCTAATTTTCTAATTACTTAAACTAGATATTGCACAATTGACACAGATTGAAGAACAATATGTGGATGCAAGGTGTTATTCAGAAACTTAATAAATTATATTTCACGACAGGTCTATTAGTTTTGGTATTATTGCACAACATATATTATTTATTTGTCCTTGTCGTATTAATGTTTTTGGCGCCTTTGTTTTGCGCATAAGTAGTGACAGGTGTTATTGCACCGCTTATAGGGGTGAATTCCCAACCCTACCACCATCAGCCCTAGGGGTCGAACAATCAAGAAGGAAAACGGAAATAGAACAACAAACAACAATACAAAATGACAACACACATACGACCATAACGAGGGAATTTGGTGTCAATTATTCCCGCACTTCGCCCGCCCAACCTTGACCCTTTTCGTCCTCATAAACACTTAATTTTAAAGGGCCCCTGCTTCCACACACACTCACCTTACTGCAACATCATCCAATCTTCCTCCCTCACAGAAAACAACTAGCAATTCATATTAATCTAAACATTCACACATAAACAATATTTATTAATTTCATTATTTCTTGATTACTTAAACCTAACATAAACACTTAGTCAATATTCTGAATTCCTAACACCTAAAACCATCGATAAGTCACTGTTTCAGACTACCCACACAATCTATTGAAACGGCTCCTTCTGGCCACTCTATTATACTATTACCTCACCTAAAAGAGCTCTCTTAAGTCGTTATTGGGGAGATTACCATTTGGTCCCCAAAATAGGCAAATGCAAGTTTCCAATAAGATATTTGGGGTAACCCTACACTTGTCGCATTTGTTAGGCGTTAAAAATTCTCACAATTCAAAATCTTAGATATTAATCACTAAATACTAACACACAACACACTTAATCTACCACTTAAAATTTAGTAAATATATTTTTGTTTGGTTTTTTTTTTTAAATTTTCTGTCATTTGGTGATTTGCTTGTTTTTAATTTGGTCTTTGATTACTAATTCATTTTTTGTTTTACTTTCAGATCCCTCAGGCTATTGGCATTTAAATTTCGACAAAACAATGGTTACCTGGTTTCCAGATACTTATTTTTCCAGGATTTTTTGGACGGACAGACACATCAATTTATTGGCCAACTGCGTTCAAGCTTGTGCTGGCGTGCTGTCTTCACTTTGGGCTTAACCGTCTTCCAGCCAATTATTCTAAAACCGTGAGCCACATAAATATTTTTTGCCGAATAAGCCCCAAAAAAAATTCGGATGACCTCCTCCGTGCAACGACTTGGAGGGGCCAATGCTTGCCTTTTTAGTTGATGAGGATGTTGGCGAGATCTATACAAAACACCAACATTAAAACACATAAAATATTACCGAATTACACTACTTACTTTATTTTGTTCGCTCGCAGGCATAAGGCACTCAACAATAAAAAACAAACACAAGTCTTAATAAATTTTGGGGATTTCTTGTTTATCTTGGGGATTTTTGTTTTTTTTTTTTGTTTTGAAAATTTGTTATAAATTATAGTCTCTCGACCAAACACCAAATAAATTTGATCGAATTTTCCCCCCCGTTATGCCTTTTATACCCCCGCAGCCAGATGCCATTTTCCCACTTTTCTGAGATTCTCGCGCATTTTCCGACATTTATCATTTTTCCTTTATCTTACCTCTTGATCCCTACACTCGACAGGGTTGTATTTGCCAGGCCTAAATTTCAGACCAGATGGCAACGCATGAATTTCTCAACCGCTGTACTGAGCTTACTGTATCCGGCTCACTTTTTTTTTTGGCCGGCAGCAGCATATTTTGTTTTTCTGCCATTCTCACATTCGTCGACCTATTCGTACCATGGGGAACGTTTTTTAATTCGTGCAGTTCAATTCGGACACATCGCAAAAAGATTCGCACAGCAAAGTCAAGTTTAAATAGCTGTCCACTGAATTTGTTTATATTTACAGTAAGACAAAAATAAAACATTAACATGATTAAACGACCCAAACCTGGAGAAACCGAGGAGGACATTCTCCGTATGCAAGAGGAGTTCTTGGCCCAAAAAGCGAAAAATCCTCAGCTTCAGCCGGCAGCTCAAATTGTGAAGATTGACAAACGTGAGTTTGCGAACTGGTGAAATTGTGGAAATCATTAAAATTCAAATCATTCTGATATTCCCTACAGCTCCCAAACAATCTTTGTTCGCCAAGGCACGTCAGCAAACACAGATAAAACCTCATCCTCAATCCAATGATTCCACTGATGTCTCTGTTCCTCTAGCCTCGCAAAACACTGCAAAGATTATTTTACAGGAAATCCATCAAAAAATTGTTGGTGACAGTGCCGATACAGAGACATCCAAGACCATAACCGATATTGTAATGGGTGATATTGTGGAAAAATCATTCGAGTCGCCCAAAATTGTAAATTATTCGAATGAAGTGGAGACGGCAGCCTTTCCCAAAATTCAAAAAATATCATTGGGGAATTTTGCTTCTAACTCTGAGAAAAAGGGTAAAAGTATTTTCGCTCAAGCAGCTTTGGGTAATAAAAAGGGCGGAAGTTGTGTAAAATCCGAACCCATGGAAGTGGATGAACCTGTTGTCAAGGAAAAACGTAATGATTTAAGTAAATTATATGGCCAGGCAAGTGTAATTGTTGAGGATTCAAAGACAGCCAATGAAGTCCATAATGAAAATCTAAATTTGCTGTGCAAAATGAAAGAGGAAGAGATATTGGCTGAACGGAAGAAATTGATGGAGTCAATAGGTAAGATGGTTACATGAAAAATAAAATAGGTTTTATGAGATAATTTAGAATAGCATAGATGTAAGCTATTCGTTTTCTAAAAATTTTACTGACTGCCTATTTAAATATGAATTTTAAGATAACGTCGAAAAAAATATGTGTACCATGACATGATGCAAATTCAAAGACTAGCCAAAACTCGGTAATATAAATGTCCATGTGACAAAGTCTTATATTCTGTCTGTAGCCCTCCCGCCTAACCATAATAAAAAAATTGTAAAAAATATATTTACAATCAGCTAGTGGAATGTACCTATGTCCTTCGGTTTATTAATATAATAATAAAGTCTTCCCCTGAGTAACAAATAATACGATGGTCTATTAGAATTTAATAATTTGTTTGTTTTCAGATCCTGCAATTGTGGCTCTACTTGCTAAGAAACGTCAGGAAAAGGCACAACAATTAAAGTCCACGTATCCAGCTCAAAAATCACCTGCATCGGATTCAGCAACACAAAAAGTATCGCCAACAGCTGCATCACCCCATGAAAAGCCGATAGTCGATGATACATTGCCACCCACAAATCCAGCTGTTGAAATACTACAACGTTCTGCTGCTGAAGAGTGGATACATTTCGATGTTGTGGAAAAAGATAAATTAGAATGGATGCGTGATATACCGTTGCAATCGGCCAAACTTAAACCGGGACAAAAATTTGAAGCACGATTTGATTGGAAGGGCGTCTTGCTACCATATACCATGGATGAAATAACACAAACTGATAAAGGAAATGTTGAAAAAGATGATCGGGAATTATATATGCACGGTGATGAACCACACAGACCGGGTTATACTCTACAGGAATTATTTAGATTGGCTAGATCCAATGTAATGCAGCAAAGGGTGACGGCGTTTAGTGCCATTGCAGGCATTTTGAGTATCTATCAACAAGGCTTCTATGATCAAGTTTTAGATTTGCCAATAAGCAAAATATTTTTCCTACTAAGATTTGGTTTTGATGACAATACACCTGCAATGCTGGAAATTGTGGGTAAGGCATTGGCATATCTGTTTTACAATGAAACGGATGAGGTAAGATGTTATGTTTTTTTATTGATTTTATATTTTGAGGTAAAAAAATTTCTCTTTAGACTCTTTTAGATTTCTCATATGAAAATCCAGGCTGCCAATGGCAACCATGTTTACAAGTTTTGCAGTTGGAAACAAACACCGAAGATGATGAAATGAAAACAATTGAACATTTACAAAAACAAATGCAACAACTGCAAATGTCATTCAAAGGCTCGGCGCATACAGTCAATGCCAACGTCGAGGAAAATGAAGAGGAAAGTAAAACATCTATGAGCGACTTTCAATTAGCAGAGACTGATTTAATAGATTGTCTATTGCGTACAAATATTTTACAAAGGATTTAGTAAGTTCACAGATATTGTTTGTCTTTTAAGAATTTGATAAATATTTGTGTGTTTCGTTTACAGTTTTATTTTGAATGTTGTAAAACCGGAAAATGGCACCGTATCATCGTGTTTGAAATTGCTTATACGCCTGGCAAGATCGGGCAAAGAAGTGGCCTTACAAATTGTCAATAATGATGATTTAATGCATTGCCTATTCGATAACTTTTTACCGGGTTTGGAGAAAGTCGGTATGTTAAAGAATTAAAAAGATATTTTTTTGTATTTATAATCTCCATCATATATTCAATTTGTCAAGCAATAACTATAAATATTTGCCGGAGATCTCATCAAACTTCTATGCCGATTTCGCCATATTCATATATCCGTTTAAATTTATATATACTTCTATAAATTTATATTATACATTTATTTTATATTATTTAAATAGATACCTGCCTCCAGACACCACCATTCTACAATTATCCCCAATATTTATGCCTGAAACTAATGAGAATTTTAATCTCTTGCAACTTAAGTATTGCTGTGAAACTGATCAAATTTAAATTAATTGATATTTTGGAAAATTATTTATTCAATCGTGAAGATAAAAAGGTAAATTATATTATACACATTAAAAAACAATCACACAATATATTTCATTTTATTCTGTTTTATTTTATTTATTTTCTACAGGGTAATCTTATAAAAGTTCAAATTGAGTCACTACGTTGTTTAAGATGTTTACTACTTTTGCGTATGGAAAATAATACATTACACAGGTAAGTAGTCAAAAATATTTCCTTATTCTTGTTCGTCTTCTTTAATCCAAAATAAAACTTAACTTATCACTCAATATTATGGGATTAACATCCACATAACATTTCAGTGTATTAAAGGCAATTTTACATTTGTCATCGCCATCTAAAAAAAACGAAAATGAAAACATTTATAATTACATGCTTCTGCTAATTGCTTATTTGTAAAATAATAATTCCTTACCTTTCGTGCCACATGATTCTATTAAATTATTAATCATTGGATGCAATTCATCCGGTAATATTTGTAATAAGACATTCAAACGCATTACATTATTTTCGCTGATCTGTGCCGAGAAATGAAAACCAAAGGGCACGATCATATTTGTATTTGTTTTTAATTTTGTAAACTAATACTCACAATTCCAACCATATCGAATATACAATGTATATAACACGCAAAATTATCATCATTTGGCAATATGCCACTGAAGCTCGATCTTATGACATCTGAAAAAAAATTATTATTTTTTTATAAATGATATCACGAATATATAACAATACCAATAGAAAAAAAATACTCTACCAACCATCGGGTGTATGGGTTTGATTTTGACATAGCTGATGCACTCTTTTGGCTTGCTTTCTAAAAGGTTCAGGAACATCAAACTGCAAGTAAAAAAATCAATCAAATAATTAATAGAAAAATATGTTGATTTTTGAAAGATGAAAATTTAATTGATATAAGTGGCGAATTTTCGAACACTGGTCCTAAATTTTCAGCAGAGTTAAATCCCGTGAAATTTCTATTGACCTGTCTGGTTTTCCAATTGCTTTCGCATCCTCCGTACTCTCCAAATCGAGAAACCGGACATTATCTCTCGTTCTCAGATATCAAAGAAATTTCGTAAAATTAAGATATGATCACCGAAACTGATGTATATTAAGGTTGAATTGTTCTACAACAAGTAAAAACGTTATAATCCGATTGGACAGAGGTTACCAAAAAGGTTAGGGATGTACGGTTGTTAGTAACAATAATCAACTCGGAGACTATTGTCCATTGTGATCATCCTTTATATCTGAAAAGAGAACGGGAAGAGAAGAGAGAGTGGAAGAGCAAGAAGGAGATAGTAGGAGAGCCTAGAGATGGTTATTTTAGCCATGTCAGATTTTTGACAAAACCTAGGATCTGGTTGGGGTACATTTTAGAGAAAAAGGCTAGATTATCGATTTCATATCTACGGCATTCTCGTTCCCTTCAATGTCACTATGTATGTATATAAGTTAACTGTCTGTCGTGCATCACTCAGAACGGACTATATATATGTATATAGTTACCGGTCCCGTATTGTCGGCAGTAAGTGTTTTTACTATCTCGGCCGCTTTCGTTATTGCAAGGATTTCTGTTTGAAAAACGCTACAAAGATTGTTAAGTTTATATGAGTTGTATATTTCTAATTCCCTACAGTAAACGCCAGCACCAGTGCCTTCCTCCATCTTTGTCCGTCTGTAAAAAATGGCAGACCTGGCAGAGGTAAGGAGTCACTAGTCCAGGATTCCCTACTAGGAAAGTCTACTACTTCTTTCATTAAGGTCTCTGTGAGAAGGAATATAGTCACTAATGTGACTATTTCTTCTCAAGAAATCACAACCTGGCATTATGTTGAGGATACCAGCGTGACCATTGTTAGGAAATCACCTGCGAAATTTTCTCCGAAGACATATTTGATTGTTGGAAAATATGAACTCATTTAGTCACATTCCGTCGAATTTCGGAGTGTTTTATTTGAAGATATGTTCTCTGTGTGTCGTTGAGGAAGGATATTCCTAATCAGTGTCTTGCTTTATTTCCGATCCAAGGGGTATCTGCAAGAGGTTTTAGAACCGTGTTCTTTCAAAATATTTGAAGATCACTTCTGTTATGGTCACACACACAATTTGTCTTATTATATTTCAGGATTGATTTGGAAATCAGTTTTTCCTTTTTGCTCGTTTTCTATTTTTGTATGCAACAATAATTTATTGTTTTTGTATTAATCTCAGATATATCCATCTCTCCTCCTCTCCTGTGTGTGCTTAATATTCACTGATACACTTATTTCAAAATTAACACTTACAGCATTACTTTGAATGATATTAACTATCATTATAAAAACGATGAAAAGAAATATAAATAATTTCATATTAAATATTTTTTTATTGTATTTCGTTAATTCCGTTTTAAACTTTATTTATACACCTCAACAGACAATAACTTAAATTTTTATTTCATGACCTTTATATATTGTGTTTAAACAACATCTAACATGATTTAGCACATTTCCGTGTAGACTATATTAAATAATAAATAACTGTATATGTATAAAAATTTTTATATTGTTTTATGTTTTTTTTTTTATTTTTTCCCAAGAAAATTTGTAACCGCCTTTCGTTACATGCTCGATTGGCATTACAATCATGTAACCTACGAAGAGGGCGGACCATTTTTGATACGCCAACACGCAGCAGCATTGATGACAACCATCGCCAGTATTAATAGTCCAGTTGGTTCCGAAGTGACAGCATTGCTGGGAGATATATTGCATGATTGTTGCTGCAATTGGTTCCATAAGGCGAATCGCTATGGTGTGAAAGAGGTAAGTTCGCTCTTTAATTAAAATCCGTATTGGTGCAATTAATATGTCAATTTTTTGGAAATTGATTCCTTTTAATTTACATTCCGATTTGTTTTTGTTTTTTAAGTTTTCCCAAGCCACCTTGCTGAGCTCGTGCCTTAATGCCGTTACATGGTATATACGCAATACGGATACGGCACGTTTTCAAAATTTCATTAATAAATATTTGTGTGATTTTATAAAATCGGAGAACTTCATCAAATTTATTAATATAATAAGGTAAGTGGGAGTGTGTTTTATTCAATAAGATTTGATGTCGATTTTCTTTTAAAAGGCCTTTAAACGGTCTTCACACTATGGAAGAATAATTATAGAATACCTTTTATGTGAAGATAATTAACAAAGGGTTATCTATGTACATAATTTTATATAGATAGAAGACTTTTGACATGTAAAAGATTTTTTTAATAGCATATTACTTACATATATAATATCTCATAGGAGTCTAATATGCTAAAAAGTCCTGCCAAGGATCTTCTGCAAACAGAAAACCTTTAATAAATCATTTATTTTATAAAAGCCAAAGAGGATTTTTTTGTAATTTTTTCAATGACTGGGATAGTGAATTTTCAATAAATAAGTCTTGGATTATTAATCATATGGAAACGTTTTTGGGTTTTGCTTAACCACGTGTAGACGATGTGTTATTCCCCAATACCCGGAATCAAAAAAAAAAAAAAAAAACATGAATCCTTGCACAGATCGTTGCTTTATTGACACTTTATTGTACGACTATACATTACAGCTTTAGCTTACTTGTGGTTTTAACCCGCGATCTCACTACCTTGACATTTTTTACGCCTAGTAAAAAATTCAACGTAGAACGTAGATTTGTTTTCTTAAGAAAATTATTTCTAAGTCTAGTAGAGCTTCGATTTTTAACATAATATCCTTGCAAGGTCTATTAAAGTGTGGATTTTTTAAAGAAAAAAATCTAGTAAAAAAACTACTTTTTAAAGGCCTAGTCAAGTGAGAAAAGGTTCTCGTTAATGAAAAAGAAATTGAAAATTTCAAGTTTTAGTAAAGTGTGGAGTTCTTAAGTATACATTTTTATGTTTCAGCAAAATGTGTATTTTTTAAACCCAAAAATTGTCAAGGCCCAGTAAAGAGTGACATTTTAGACAATTTTGTATTTTTTGTTGAAAAAATAACTTCAAACCTCAAATTTTATAGATAAAAACTTGTCTGGATTACATCAAATACACCTTTAGAGTATTCTGTGGATATTATTAAAGGTTTATAAATTTTGTTTTGTTTTTTCATTATTTCTCTTTAGTTCATCTTCCATTATTCTACGCAAATCGGTAGATCGACGTAACGTTCACAATCCCCTACCGAATGTCGGATCGGTAATAATGAATTCCTATGGACCACAATTGGTCATAACCCAAACATATCCAATATATCTAATAACCGCAATATGGCGTCTAATGGAATTACTAATGGAAAGAGGCGAAAAACAAATATTCAATATAATGTTTGAACCAAAACTTTTAGAACCAATGGTGGAACTATTGCGTGCGCTAAGCACCAAATGCAATACTTATTTGGCAACAAATTTCTTTGCAAAAATGGAAATAAAACTGCTGTTTAAATTGTTATGCTTTGAGGGTTTCAATGAGTATTTCAAACCGGCAGAAATGTTACAAATTGTCTACAATTATCTGTGTTGTTTAACGGCCGAACATATACCCGAAGTTGAAGAACTTTTTGAACGAGTTATATTTAATCCCAAATATATCTCTGTGGAGTTGGAAACTTTAACAAAATGGCGTACAAAATGTTTGGAATTGGTCTATACCCGTTATATTGTGGTGGTAAGTATGAATGTTTTTAGTTTTTTAATAAATATATATTGAAATTAGTTTCTTTGCCGTCATAGCCTCCCAGTGAACTCACCTTGTTTTTGCCATATAGTCAGGTGCCAATACTGCCAACTGATTGGCCATATTTCCAATTGAAAATAATTCTACAACATTATGTGGAAAATGTAAAGAAGGAAACGACAGCAGATTTTTCAGGTAATACTTTTGAATTATTCCAAATATAGAAATATGCATATTCTCATTTGAATCTGTTTCAAATTTTCCAGAACGTGAAATTCTACAGATGACCCTCAATTTCGTTACCCAACTGGAAGAGTGTAATGAACATATACAAATAGTTTCGCCCACCGAGAAATTAATGTATCTGATGATAGCCTTTATGGGGCCAGATTCTCAATTCCTCGACAAGGAAGTCAATCAATTGTTACGACAACATTTAATGAAATTCTATAAGCAATGTGAAAATGTGGAATTTCAATTCGACACAGAATATCAAGGTTAATATACAACAATTTTACCTCATAAACATACTTTATTTACAAATATTCTTTTAGGAAAATGTAAATTTGAAAATCTGTATGTACTGTTTTTGGATCACTTTCAAGCTGCCAGTTATGGTGATGAATTGTTTAGCTCATTGGTAATGGTCCCATTAGCACAAAAATATGATAATAAATGGCGTCGTCGTGTATGGTCGGATCATGTATCAGCTTTAAGGTTTCTCGATTGCAAGGAGGAGCTGGTAAGTTATTCAATGCACATTTCTTTGAATCTTAAAAAATAGTCCAAATTTCATTTTAGCTCATTGGTGGCTTAACAGCCTATTTGGAACCCTGCGAAGAGGAAGAATCTTTGCTTAAAGAATATAATACAGCTTTAAATTTAAATTTGGTACGTCCAAATACATTACCATACAAAATTGCAAAACATCATTTAGATAAGTTCAAGGAACGTACAAATAAATAAAACTTTTTATAAAGGAGACAATATTTAATGTAAGTACAATTTTTTATTTTTATCCAAAAATTTACAACAAATAGAAAACAATTAATTTTTGTTCTCAATAAACACTATCTACATAAACAATGTTGATATGCACAGCAGAAGTGCAAATGAATTTACAAAACAATATGAGACTTTGTAGCTCGTGCACTCTTCTTATAATGTAAATCCCTGAATACTCCCGATTCCTTAGTTCGAGAGCGACTTAACACTCTCGAGTTGTTGATACGTGCCTTCTCCAATATTGCACTACAGATGCTCTAACAATTAAAACTTACACCAGCGTAATTTCCCTGACACTGGGATCTCTAGAGTTAGACGATCAAAGCTAATCTCATACATTAACTTATTCGACTGAGATATTGGGTTGCATCTAGCAGCAGCAATGTTGTTACGGAATTTCATTTCCGTTATTCGAACATTATTCGTTTCAAAATTAGCAGAATCAAGGTTCGAGGTTTGTCTCAGCTCGGACCAAACGAATTCGGAGCAAATATTCCAACCGTTATAAAAATTGGTCATAATGTGTCTTACTATGTTTTACTTTTAGAACAGTCTAAAAATATGCAAAGAATTATTAAGATAAGTTCTAATGATTTTTTATTTTAAAATGTTCTAAACAACAAGTAAACATAATGCCAAAACTGAATAAAAACGAAAAGTTGTGTTTAAAAACAATAACATATCTTTTATTATGTTTAGCCTACATACAGTTCATGAAAACTTAGAAATCTACGACCGCCATGATGTCGACAAAGATAATATTTATCTTCAATGAAATATTCCTTCTTTGTTGAAATTTATTCGAGAAAGAAATCACGTTTTTGGGGGATTTTATCAGCTAGCAGCGATTAACGGACGAACTGTCAATCACATGCACAATTAGTCAGACATATTTTTATATTTCATTTATTTTATTTTTAAATTCAATTAAGTATGCCTAAGTTTGATAAGATACTTGAACGTCGATAATGTCCTATTGTTGCTATCAAATATTTCTATTAATTAGCATTTTTTACCACATGCCACAGATAGTGTGGGTAATATTTTTTCTCAGAATTCTGAAAATATCTATTATTTTAATAACAATAAGAAATATTAAAAACTACATATAAGTGTGATATTTAATTACTTTGATATTTTTATATATTTATGTTATTTACAATCTTCGTGTGATTGTAAATAATCAATTGAAAAATATTTTTTTTCGGGGCCATCAACACGTGGATATTTTTAAAGAATATCTTCTCAAGGACCGTTACAAGTCAGTATATATCTCCTTATTTTGCGATCTATCTGTTAACTTGTAGGGTTTCTCGACTTCTTGGTGAATGAACAATGAGGCTCAAAGACTCATGGTTCATAGATTTTCTGGAATGTTATATTTGCAAAACTATAAGAATTGCGAAACCGTTTTCACTCCCAACCTTATAATTTTATGGTACTGCTCCCAAGTTTGGATGTTTTTGGATTTAGGGTTTTTGTAGGGTGAAAAATATATTTTTTATTTCGGGCCTTATTAGATATTTACAGGATATTTCTATGTGTTGCAAACTGATTTACAAATATAATATATTCTTCTTTTATTTAAGTTTATTCTCTCATATTTCTAAATCTTCGTCTTTTTCTCAGACTCAGTTATTTTCCCTCGTGGCAGATTTTCCAACTCATATCAGATTTTTTGCTAGCTATTAGCATATTTTATTTCTTATCCTTAATATGAAATGGTTGTTTTTGTGGAACTAGATATTTTCTACTCTCAAGAACAAAAAAACACACACATTTTTTACAATTTTATTTCCCATTTCCAAAAAAAAACTCAAACGCGTGTTCTAATGTTTTTGACATGTCGATTAAGAATCCTTAAGAGAATCATCTAAATTTAGCATGAAAATAGAAATTAACACCGCCATACGTCTAAATATGCTTCAAAGTTCGGCAGCATTAATTAATTAGCAATTGCATGCGATGGACACATTACACATTCGTACAAATGAGGGGCGGTAGAAAAGTGGGTCCGGCCAATCCCAATGAACTATCGCTGTAATTAAGCACTGTCATTTACGGGTTTTCTACTACTGTGAGTTTTTGGTTTTATTTGCCCTAATTGGAGGAAAATATACAAAAATAGACGATCCCAAAGTGGGAATTTAATTAACGAAATTTGTTTTTGTTTTGGCGGTTTCTTTCTTCCACCCTGTTGTTTAGGAAATTTGTTTCATAATTTGAGATTATTTGTGGTTTGCTGATGCTGGCTGGCACTACGTAATCATGGTAGCCTGAATCATTTGTCATCAGATTACAGTGTGTGGTCTGCCTGCTTCATACCTTCGTGTATTCGGACGTCAAAGAAACAAAATTTTCTCCAATACTCGAAAATATTATCGACATTGGAATGAGAACTATATTTCTTTGTTACTTTTTTCAAATTCTTTATTAATTAACATCACTTGACTTCTGTGTCATAATTCTGTTACCCCTTTGCGTATACCCCCACCTTTCCCATGGTCTATTTGATCTCATGGTGGTTTTCTCTATAGTCATCGTCATCATCATCTGCTATTGGAGACCACTAATTAAATTATTTCTATTGCTTGTAAGTGCCCACCGAACCGCAACCTTCCCTCGCTATTTTGCAAATTGTGTGTCAGTTGCATGGTGGTGACAATCAGCATCGGTTGCTTATTTCGAATAGATTGTGGGGGGACCATTCGAAGTCATTCGAAAACAACAACAGGCATCACCCTCACCCAGTACTTACGTACAGTTAGAACACATAACCCTCAAAAGTTTATGTCTAGCGTTTAATTGTTTTAAGCAATTATTACTATTTTCAAAATATATTTTTTATTACAATCAGAGAAAAAACTATTCGGTTGAGATTGTCTTACAGTAAATTTAGAATAAAATAAAAAACAATTAAATATTAAATAGTGGGGAAATAAAATTGATGTTAATAGATGTTGTAGAATTAATTGAAACCACTACATAATTTCAAAACAATTTGTTTAGTTTATAAAGATCCTGAGAAGTATACATCTATCAAATATTTCAATAACTCCCGTATACACCCTCATAATACACTTTTCGTCGGTTAACCAGGGTTTCATTCTCTCCCCTTTTAGGTCTTTTTTATGATCCCCAGCGCATTTTTCATCAGAAGAGACTATTCGAATTTGGCATTTATATAGTGGCAATGTTTTCACATTGCCACTATATAAAGGTTCCATCCAATTTCCGGAATCTTGAAATCCCAAACAGTATTTTGTGTTGTGTCTATTCTATGTATATGTAGGTCTATTTCGTTATTGTAGGTCTATTTCTCCTGCGCAAAAATTTTAATATGGGTTCATGTTCGGATCTTAAACGACCAAATCGCATTAGCAGTCAATTTACTTGGTAGTTCGACATTTTGTTATGAAAATCCTGACCGATTTTAGGTTATCAAAATTTAGGTCCGTTTAATTATTTTTTTCTCAACTTTGAAATTCCAAATTATATTCCGAGTGTAATAATGACCTACATTTATTTTTAGTTGAACTTTTTATAAAAAACAACAATAATAACAAATATTTCCCTTGTTTTATTTTTTGCACAAAACGCCTCTTCAATTAAGACCTGAATATAGAAAATAATAGAGACCACACACATATTGGGCACCACCATTAAAAATATCGAATTGAAAATCATGTAATTTTTTAATTAAATTTCAAATGACATAAAAATGTCAAATGTATTTACCATGAGAATTGAATCGAATTATTAGCAGCGTTTGTCATGTGAGGAAGATAAATGGAAATTCCGCAAATGATGACAAATGACTGTGGTGTCACCCTCGATTAAATAAAAGGAACTTTCGTTTTGAAATGTAATTCAATTATGATGGGCAGGAAAAATAGTGAAAACTGTTTCTATGTGTAATTGAGATGAAATGGGAAAATGGAAAGTATTTTAAAATCAATAAAGGATCTAATCTGAAAGAAAACAATACGATTTAAAGGCCCACCGATCTATAGGTAATTTTATTTTATAAAATACTATATATGTATCTAGAAAAAACCTTAACCTATTTTATCAACATGGAACCTCTTAAATATATTTCACTCCCTCACCCAATCAATTAATTATTTCAATAGGCCATTCCGTTCAATATGTGATGGTTCTTTCATTATCAATTCGTTAGCTATTTGTTGCCATATCATAAACTCACTTTTGTTTTTCTTTGTTTTTACACCAAATTGTCGTCTATTTACCCAAACCGAAATACAATTTTCTCAATGATAACAAAGTTATTTACTTAGCAGACAGAAGGTGTTAACTGAGGGCGTTGTGAGGACTGTGATAAGATTTACAACATTTGACCATTGCCAACTTTGAAACCACATCTGGTGAGAATTGTGACTCCCTAATGGCAGGTGATCCATTCAGCCAGCCAAACAACCATTCAGATGACAGCCCCCTTTTGTTTGCTTGTTGTAAATCTTTATTTAATATTAATTGACAAATGATTAGCTGTTCGATTTTTTATTGGCGTTAAGTGTTTCGAAATAAAAAAGTTAGCTTTAATTAATATTTTAATATCTATTAAGTGGTGGTTAAACAAGAGACAACAAAATTGAAAAGAAATTATGGATTTTTTTTGTTCGGACAAAAAATCAGTCCACGCTTTGTTGGGACATGAAAAAATACAATTGTGTCTGGATAGAGTGTACTAATTTTTGCATGGACTGTTCACTGTATCCAGGTGGTTATTATGAAAAAGAAATCGCGAATAATGACATACTGCTTTTCGCGGCATTTCACTTTTACTTCGTGTGAAATCGGGGGTTCACTATATCCAGACATTTGGTTTGTTAGGTCAAGAAAAATATTTTTTTAACCAGTAAAAAGGACCAGACTTTGTATAACCTCCATATTACTAATAGCCAGTGGTAGATGACATATCAAACGTACCCACCCTGAGATGTTATTCTTTAGCACTAAAGGCCTTTGAAGAAATGCCTTATTCAATATCTAGGTTCACCCGCAACAATAACCTCAACCAGTCTAATTTTGTCGGTCCCACCCTTCGTTTGAAAAAGGCGGCTAGAAATAGGAATATACCGATATATAGTGCCCCATATCAAAAATAGTTTGCAAAGATGTTTTATAGCATCCAAGAAAATATTCTACCCTCGAAAAATAAAGAAGGTGACGTTTGATATTGGTATGTACGTTTTCCACCGAATTGGCTGTAATTTATTTTTTTGGGATCTCTTTCTCAAATCTTCCTACAAAAAATTAACATTGATCTACTTTTCATGGTAGCCCCTTCATAACTACACCACTTCAATTTCAGTGTGTTAGAAACATTGGACAAGTTTTTTAAAATCAATTGGATATAATTAAATTGGATTCCCATAGGGTTTCAATTATTCCTGACAACAATTATCAATAGTAGTTCACGTTTTGCTATAGGTCCCATATAATGGAACAGTATTTTCCCCATCGTTGGTTGTAATTTGGCATTACAGATTGTTATTTATATTATTATCGAAAAACGTGTTTGCAATACAATTTCGATATAGACCCACTTTTTGGTATATGTTCCATACAATGAAACATCAGATCCTTGAAGGGTTCACGTTTTGATATAGGTCCCTTATAACGGCATTTTGAAGGTTTTTTTGCAATTTGAAAAGTGGTTTTTTTTGGGGCCGAATTTACATACCGAAATCGCCATTTTCTGGATTTTGAACAGAAAAGCCGAATTTACCCACCGAAATCGCATTAATTTTGCAATTCTGTGACCCATAGGTCCTTTTGGAATATGCATAGAAACATCTTTCCTTCACAAAATTTCATCCGATTTGGAAATTTGAAATTTGGCCCAAGGAAACGATACATATTATTGAAATTGGGAAAAATTGTCTATAATGATGTGTGTTAAGGATTTAGATATAGCTCCCATGTATAATTTCGTCCGAGGTAAATGGTACACCAAAGTCCCTAAATATTTTTCGATTTGCACGAAATTTGGCACAGCTTACTGAATTAAGTCTGGAATGATGTGTGTTAAGTTTTGTGAAAATCGGTTCAGATTTAGATATAGTTCCCATATATATTTTCGTCCGATTTAAGGTAAATGGTGCGCCAAAGTCCCTATATATCTTTCGATTTGCACGAAAATGTGTGTTCCAGGTTGGATATAGGTCATATATATTCTTTCGTCCGATTTAATGTAAATGGTGAACCGAAGTGTCTATATATCTTTCGATTTGCACGAAATTTGGTATAGCAATTATGTGTGCTAAGTTTCGTGGAAATCGGTTCAGATTTGGATATAGCTCTCATATATATTTAATAGAAATGGTGCACCAAAGTTCTTTCGAAAAGGCGACGTCTGTTAGAAGAATATGTAGAATATACCCAAAGTGGTGATGGGTATCATATAGTCGGCCCAGTCCGACTTTACTACTTTCCTTACTGTTTTATATTTGATTTTTTCTTTGGAGATGCTGTAATTTGGAATTCCAGAATCTGATAAATAAAAAACTTCTCTCCAGAAAACCCCTCTACAAAAGCCTCGCTGAGTGTCTGTAATTTTGAATTTCATTTTTCCAAATAAAGAATTTTCTGTTACATAGTCTCCATATAAAAGTTAAAAATTTCTTATGAAAGTTTGGGGGCACACCAAACTAAATATTGTAACTACATTGAAAAACATTAAAAAAAGAAGCATGCTTTGTTATGCCATGAAAACAAAAAAAAAATTTAAATCATCCCGGTTTTGTTAATAAATTGAAAAATTAAAAAAATATTCCTTATGTTGTCAGTACCCACTACTAGAATACCTCTTTTAACATTTCGTTTATTACAAAAAACCTATCTATAGAGATATATTATATTTTGTTATCAAACCTATTTGACATACTTATGTATGTACTTAATCACCAAGGACCTTATGTAATATTTACATTGATATGTGCATGTCTGTCTGCCAAGGAGGACACTGTTCATGTTTTTTCTTTTTATTTGCTTTGCGTTCACATTGTTGTTGGCGTACCTCTTCAGTTGCCAAAGTAATGCTTCTTGGAAATCCAGCCATGTTAGAGAGGAGGAACACTTTTCATTAGAATTATCTTTTACCAAGCATTTCCCACAATTACATACACACAAAAACCAAACACAACCACACAAGGAAACAATAAAAGAACTCAAGGAACAAATTTCGAAGAGAACGGTTTGTTTTGGGTATTCCTTTTCGGTAATGTTCGGTTTGTTTGTACAGAAGGTTGGTTGGTTGGCATTTTACTACTTAACCACCGATACAACAGATAGTAGACTTCTATTCGATTCATTCATTCTGCCGCGTACATGAATGAATGCATGAATGGGATGTTGTTGACACAGAGCAAACAACATGTGTTAACCGACAATTTCCAAAGTACTCTCTGGTTAACGGTTGCTACAGTAAAATTTCGGTGTGTGGCACAACAAATAAAGACATAACCTACAATTTGAATAACAATTTTCGTTGGCATTTGAATATGGAAAGATGAATGAAAGGTATATACAGAATAAATTAGAAGTAAACAGTGGCCAACAGCAGTTGGTGTGCCTAATGGTAACTGTTAAATTTTTATATAGAAGATCGATATCTAGTCTTTGGGAGCTACAAATGTGTTTTTTATACCAGGCCTTACAAATGATTAAAAAATGAGAAACAACTGGGTATTTTTCAAAACAGAAAAAATAAGTAAAAATGTCGTGAAGCCAAACTTTTTATACCCTCCACCACGAGATGAAAATTAAAAATACTTAAAATCGATTAGGAATTTGTATATGACATGGTAACTTTTTGCTATCCTATGAGAATCTAAAATACTAAAACCGTTCACAATGTAATGCATATTTTGGGGTATCCTTAAAGTAATAAATAATGAAGGACTCTTTATTAGGGGTCTATCTTGAATCGGGGCACATTCGGCAATGGCGTTTTCGATATGAATTATCATAGTACATCATTGGATTTGATCCATAGGTATCGAATATCCAAATATATACCTGTCGTACAGTTTGTCTACCTAATAAGCATATTTAGATGCACGGTTTGTTGTATTTTTTACAGATGTTTTTGTAATAATATTTTAAGGCCACAGTATATTTCGAAATTTTAAAGTGGATGTGTTCTGGCATATACAGAAAGTGCCAATATTGGTTTCTGTTAATATTTTTATGCCCAAAAACTTTATTTTTGTCAGGGTATTATAGCTATGTGCACCCCAAGAGTTTGTAACGCCGCGAAATATTGGTCCTAGACCCACTTTTCAAAAAGTACAAAATTAGGATTCTATAGCTTATTTACTTCTGAGGGTCATAGACCCGAGAAGTTGATATAATATCCAAGAGGAGTGGTTGACATTGTCGTATGTACTCGGATGTGGAAGTTACACTTAAATATTTACAGGGGCTTACGTATTCAGATATTATTGTAGGCCACAATTATAAGTCGAACATCACCATACAACCAATAGTGAAGGGAATCTATATTAGAAGGACTGATGATATTAATAATTTTTATTGTGGACCCAAATTGTACTTATTTGCAAAGTCGATTTGTAGTCCACAATTATAAGTCGAACATCACCATACAACCAACAGTGAAGGGAATCTGGCAAAGTAATTAGGAAACAGAAACATCCGCAGAAAGTTAAATCTCCGTGGTAGTTGTGAAGGGTATCATATGGTCGGCCCCGTCCGACTATACTGCTCCGCTCACTGGGGTTTTAATTTGGGTTGTCTTTAAAAATACTCCTTTAATAGGGTTCGTAATTACATATATAAGACCAAACGAAATTCTATAGACGAAAATGCGATAGAAAAAAGCTATTTCTGAATGTGTGTGTGTGTGGCCTTGAGATGTCAACGTCCGTCGCTATAGTCCTAAAACTCAAGCATCGAGTTGCATATTAAAACAAAATACAACCTTTAGAGGATCTGATTTTCAGTTAGACTAATAGAGTAATTACCAGGCTATGCCCATGGGTGTCGAATGTGCCCACTCAAATAGTGGTACATTCGGCGAATTTGACTTTTTTTACAAAACTGTAAAAAAATATAACTAATATTAATTTATCATATATTTTTGATACTACTTTTTATAGTTATGTATCCGAGGAAAATAACCAGCCAAAACTTTTTTTATCTATTGAATAATTACTGATATATTTAGCTCTAAAAAATAAGTGCCGAAAGTGTCCCAGCCTGTCCTATATCGTTAATGATTACTAGAGAAATGATTGATATCCAATTAGAATTCAAAATGACGAATTAGAGTTTGGATTGTATGGGGGATTCCTTAAAAAAGTGGACAAATATTAATAATTTTTGGTAGGGAGATTTGTCGAAATCAAAATACCAATTTTTTGGTGCTATCTATATCTGAAAATTAGAGAAACGCAAGGCTATACATCTCAATTTCACTACCAAATATCCTAGTGCTAGTAGAAATATATGAGCAAAATGCCAAAGCTATGTATTAAATATACAGTCGAATTCGTCTAAGCGAAAACCAGTAATCCATGGAACTGTTTCTCTTGAAAAAAAAATAATTTTGTGTAAGAGAAACCCTTTTCTTTTTAATGTTTTTTTTTTTTTAATTCCATGTTTTATAAATAACTTTACAAAAAAAATTGAAACAATATTTAAAAAAATTAGCACCCGACGAAATACATTCTTCATTTTAGTTACGCTTCCCCACTGGGTACTTTTGCCAAATAAACAAATTTTATGACACTGACGTCTCAGCTCCTTTTTTGGAAGTTTTCATTTGAGAATGACACTCATTGCTTTTGTTTGTTATTGACTTGGCAAACTTTCGTTGACATAACGTCACGCCTGAAGACAATAGACATTGATGTGTTCGAATGGAACACTGAGATCAAAACCGAGCTAAATAAAATCAAACGATGTTTGGAGAGTCACATTAGAATATAATAAGAAATTTCATTATCTTGTAATAATATTGAGACATAGAAATTATTTAAAGAAATACATAAAAATTGATTTAGTCCTATTATGCTCTCAACCATATTGCAATCATTTGACTTCTGTTACAAACCTATAGAATTGTTAAATTCTATGGAATCACTTTAAGAGAGTTCGGTATATTTGCCTGTTGCTGGTTTATGGCTTTAAGAAGAAAAGCTTAAGGTTTTATGTACAAAAGTTATAGAGTTAATGTTTATAAAGTTAAATGTTAATTTTATTTGCAAAACTACAATTTGAGTAATCCCAAAATTCTGGAGATTTTATTATATTAGGAACAGTGGTTTATAAACTATTTTTAAAAAAGAAAATTTTTCTTAAATTATTTTTTAATCGCCAGTTTTGGAATTTAAATAAAAAACACGGAGCTTTAATAATTAAAGAACCATATTTAAAAATATATCTTTTATAATTTTTTTCAATTATTAAATAATACTTTTCTATTTAAATTAGGCATAGATGATTTATTTAAATTTTTAACAAAATGTGTATTGAAAAGTATATATTTTTAAAATTATAATCAAGGCTTGAATAACGTGGATTTAAGTTATTTACAAGGCGTATATTATTTTCAAATAAGCTTTCTTCTAGTTATATTTTGAATATTAGTGTTTCAATTCAATTAGATTTGGTAACCCTAGTATCCAAATTTTCTTAAATGTACACACATCAAGCGATCAATTATAGTTGGCATCATGTTTGTACATATATGCCTTTGAACACATATGCCTAAATGGGAGATGACATACGTACATACATGTATATCTATTAAGGATTATTTGAAACATCACTTAAATTCTTTAATTAAATTCCATATATAAAATGAAAATTTGTAATCTGTATAAATTTACCATATATAAAATGAAAATTTGTAATCTGTATAAATTTACCATCACACCTAACATTTCTGGGTCGTGTTGGTGACATTGAAAGACAAATTCATTTACTCTCCATTATTTTTGCATTCCTAGCCACCTACCGACCCCCTATTGAACATCAGATGCATGCATTGGGAATAGATTTTCCATAGCGTCAAATTGTAACATGAAATTTACAAACCACATTTTAATAATCACGATTGTCATTGTGGTTCGAGTGTGAAATCTTTTAATAGGGAAACAAATTCGATTGATATACATATGATGATGTATATATGTATGTAGATATGTGCGTTTTTTATAAATACAATGGAAGAAAATTGTTTGTATTCACTTGGGTGTTAACGATAACTTGGATAATTTAAGATAACGTGGATAAGGAAGCGTGGATTAAAAAATATATTTTTTGGATTTGTAAAATATTTTTTCAATAACTAACAAATCGTATAATATTTAAAGAATAATTTGGATTTTTTTAAGAATAGTTTTTGGGGGAATATTATTAATTTTGTCCGAACAAGGCGTGGATAACAAGGACAACGAAGATATTATTTTCCCTTCTGGTCTTTTTTGAAAGGATTAAAACAAAATAGCTTTTTTATTCTTACGATAGAGGAGACTGGGGCAACTTCGGCATCGGGGCACATTCGGCAATGGCATTTTCGATCGATCCGAGGAGCGAATATCGATTCGGACTACTACCTTGTGGCAGCCAAGGTACGCACCCGTCTTAATGTAGCAGCAAATGTGCGACCTAATGTAACACGGAAATTTGACGTCGAAAAGCTGCAAACACAACAGATAGCAGAAGTCTACTCCGCTCAACTTACCCAACTGCTTGACGAAAGCACCCCTTGTCCGGATAATAATATCAAATAGTAGCGGTGAAGAGAGTGCCCCAGAACCAATAATAGATGACGGTATAGAGTGTATACCACCATTGACCAGATTTTCACTCTGCGCAAAATCCTGGAAAAAAAAACCACGAAAAACACATCGACACATTCAACCTATTCGACTACTATAAAGCCGCATTCGACAGCCCTATCCGTTCAGAGGTGTATAAAGCCATGTCTGCGTTTGGCATTCCTGCAAAATTAATACGGCTAAGCAGGATAACTTTATCTGGCACATGATAAGCAGTTAAAGTCGGAAAGGACCTCTCGGGGCCATTTAATACCGAACGAGGATTGAGACAAGGTGACAGTATGTCGTGTGACCTTTTTAACAACCTGCTGGAAAAGATCATACGAGAGGCAAAAGTGAACAGAAATGACACTCTATACACCAAACAACACATGTTACTCCCCTACGCCGATGACATCGACATAATGGGTCGAACACTGAGAGCGGTAACAAATTGAGAAGGAGTGGGTCTAGCAGTAAACGGCGAGAAGACCAAGCTGATGGTATCAACCTGCTGGAAAACGATCATACGACTGGACCATCTGTGGAAGAAATGACACTGCTTCGAGGTAGTCAAAGATTTTATATACCTTGGTACCGCCATAAATAAAACGAATGACATCAGTTTTGAAATTCGGAGAAGGATAGTGATGGCCAACATATGCTACTATGGTCTGAGCAAACAACTTAAAAGCAAGGCCACCTCCCGCCAGACCGAGTTCACACTCTACAAAACGCTGATACTACCCGTGCTGTTATATGGATCTGAAGCAAGCAGATGATGCAGCTCTTGGAGTGTTTGAGAGAAAATTTCTCTGAAAGATCTATGGGCGCTGTCGAATGAACCATGAGTTGCACCAGCTATTCTCGGACATCGACATTGTTAGACGTATTGAGCTGCAGCGACTACGTTGGCTAGGTCATGTTGTGCGAATGGATGAAGATGCCCCAGCCCAGTAGGCATATAAAAGCGAACCAGCTGATGTTTCACACAGAAGGGGAAGGCCACGAATAACATGGAAAGACCAAGTGGAAGACAACATTGCCGAATATGGACTTTCAAATTGGAAAAACTGTGCAAAAGACCGACGCGCCTGGAAATCTTTTTTAAGCTCGACTTATGGGACCAAAGTTCTGTCACAAGCCTGCTAACCAGACTGATAGCGATTATAATTACCAGGCTATAACTATGGTGCCGAATTTTCAAATGCCGAAGCTACCCCAGGTAGGGGCATATTCGGCGAATTTGATTTTTTACAAAACTGTAAACATGTTTAACTAATACTCCTCCATATAAAGGCAATTTGTTTGTATTTTGGTGCTAAATTTTGCTGTAATCATTTATTTTGTCTTAGAAAGTTTTCTTAGAAAAAAAATATTGCCCACAAAAATTTGAAACAACTATTTCGAGTTTGGGTAAGCGTTTCAAACGACTTGATTTTGATGATTACCAAAAATCAATCATAATTCGACATTTTAAGGACACATTTTTTAACCGAATATCCGAAAATTTAAATTTTAGTGCCAAGTGTTCCTATCAAAAATTTACAATGATTATTAAAATGTGGAGTTAACAAAATTTTTAGGCCGTTACGTTCGAACAGGACGACGTTTTTTACTCGTTTAAAGAAAATTATTTCGTGTTCTAAAATGCGTAGAATTGTTCAAGACTACTTTTTTCATTTTCTACAATAGCTGATTTTTTGTTTATTTCTTTTACTCCTTATATTTATTTCTTTTACTCCTTATAAAGCGTTGCTTTTATAAAAGAATACTTTTTTCATGTCTTTTCGTGTCCTTACCATGCGTTGATTTTGTAAAAAAAATTGTTCGTGTTTTTTTTTTAAAGGACTCAGCAGCGGGTATGCTGTTCGGAATCCAGTTCCCTTATAGAATGCTAATTGGAATTTGCCAATTTCAAGTTCTTTGCATAATTTTAAGATTTTATGCTATGCTTATCAATAAATTCTATTTTCAGTGTACAATATAAGATAGACAGTCTACATCTCCATCCTCTGCCCGCCTTCTCCTTTTCATGGAGTGAAAAAAAATTGTAAAATGACACCATCAGATATACAAATTAACCACAACAGATAGAAACTTGACTAAAGAAAGTGATGTCTCTTTACGGCGTTTGCTATTCTCCTTCCCCATCCTAGTCAACTGGAAATTTCTTTAAAATATGTTTGTCAGTATGCCAGGGCACGCAGTGGGTGCGGGAATGATGTGCATGGTAGCAGGCACATAATATGTAGGTTATAAGTTATTTTTATTTGGAAAAGCGGAAGTGGGACTTTTTTCTTTGGTTTTCTTTCTTTTCCTTTCCGCATAGATATCAGAGATGGGTTCAAGTTTTTATTTCATTTTTTCCACGAAATCTGTTTAAAGTCATGTCTGTGAAGCTGTCTGATTTCGAATAAAGTTTGACACATCGGACACGGAGATAATCACAATTTTTTGGAGGGTAGCTACTTATTGGACAGGTATATTAAAGGTCTCAAAAAAACACAATATCATACAAATTTTGGTAATTTTGACAATGGTTCGATTTTCCAAAGTTCCTCCTTTTTCCAAATGTATGTGTTGTTTTCGGAAAATCTTCCATAGCGACTATTTGGCACTGTATCAAAAGTCACATCTAATAATGCCATAAAAATTTGCACGTGCTGCTGTTCTGCCAAAGAATTCATTTATTACTTTCTCTTCTTCTTCCTTGGAAACAGACACATTATAAATCCAAGTCGTCGTAGTAGTAGTTGTTGTTTTCGCCTGGCTTTCATCCGAAACGTGGTGAATTAAAGTAAATACCGCTTTATTGTGGTTCTATTTTTATTTTCCTTGGTTATATAATAATGAAACTGTATGCATTCATTAAGCACAAAATTTACAACGGGTTTGGTTTGGCTATTCATTTTCACAAGTTTCGAACAGAAACGAATTTGGAGAAGAAAAAAAAAATGGAAATTAAATTTCATCTAAATATTTAGTTTTGTAAGTGAATATTTAGTTTGATGAAATATGAAAAAAATATTCCTTAAAAAACATATGTGATATTTTAGGGTATAAAAAAACCTTTTTCAAAACTCACACCTTGATATGAGATTAAAAACAGATTTTTAAAAAAAAATCGCCCTTTGTTAGACAATAAATGTCGCTGAAACAGTAAATGTTTAATATGTAATAAATAATTATTCTTAAAAAATAATAAATAAATAAAAATAAAAAATATTGAAAATACATAAGCAAATATTTAAATAAATGCCTTAAAAATAAAAAATACGTTTTTATAAAATCCACACTTTAACTAATTGAAAATTGATTATTGAATGAAAATAATTTGTTTAAAATGTCAACCATTGTAAATTAATATTAAAAAAACAAATACCTGATTTTTTAGAAAATTGATATTTAGAAAATGCTTTGTGAATAATTAAATAAAAACCATATCACGTTCTACTTGGTCCTTCCATCTTATTCGTGGCCTTCCCCTTCTACGGGAACCATCAGTAGGCTCGTTTTTATATGCCTTTTGAGCTGAGTCATTCGCAGAACATAGCCTAGCCACCGTAGTCACTGTAGCTCAATTCGACTGACTATATCGATGTTCGCGTATAAATTGTAATGCTCGTGGTTCATTCGAAGCCTATATTCACCGTCGACGCACCCCAAGAGCTGCCTCATATGCTTGCGCAAGTACCCATGCTTCAGATCCATATAATAGCACGGGTAGTGTCAGCGTTTTGTAAAGTGTGAGTTTGGTTTGTCGGGAGGTGGCCTTTTTTCTAAACTGCTTACTTAGACCATAGTATCATCTCTTCTCCATCACAACCCTACTCCGAATTTCATTCGTTTTATTATGGCGGTATATAATATCTTTAACTACCTCAAAGCTGTAGATCTCAAGTTCCGCAGTTGGTCCGAGTATACTGGACGTCTTGCGCGTTGGTACCATCATCTTGGTCTTCTCTCCGTTTACTGCCAGACCCACTTTGGCAGACTCCTTCACAATTTGTTCGAAGGTGGTATCGATGTCATCGGCGTAGGCGAGTAACATGTGTTGTTTGGTGTACATAGTGCCATTTCTGTTCACCCTTGCGTCTCGTATGACCTTTTCCAGCAGGATGTTAAAAAGGTCACACGACAAACTGTCACCTTGTCTGAATCCTCGTTCGGTATTGAAGGGCTCCGATAAGTCCTTTACGACTTTAACTGCTGACCTTGTGCCACTTAAAGTTATCGCGCATAGCCGTATTAATTTTGCAGGAATGCCGAACATAGACATGGCTTTAAACACCTTTGAACGGATAGGGCTGTCGAATGCGGCTTTATATTCGACGAATAGGTGGTATGTGTTGAAGTGTTTTTCGTGGGTCTTTTCCAGGATTTGGCGCAGAGTGAAAATCTGTTCAATGGTGGATTTGCCAGGTCTTAAGCCGCATTGGTATGGCCCAATAATGTCATATTGATCATTGGCTTCAATCGTTCACACAGCACACTGGATAGCACTTTATATGCGATGGGAAGAAGACTAATTCCTTTCTATAGTTGGCACATATCGCCTTGTCTCCTTTTTTGTGCACGGGACACAGGATGCTGAGCTTCCAATCATTTGTACTAATCAACTGGTGCATGCTCCTGACCAGCATCTGACCACCAGTCTTGAATAGTTCGGATGGTAACCCGTCGGCTCCTGCTGCTTAATTTTTTTATTAACCGATTAATTGCTTTTATGACCTCATCTTGATTAGGTGGTCATCTATTATTGGTTCTGGGGTGTCCTCTTCACCGCTACTATTTGATACCAGAAGTTTTTCAAAATGTTCCTTCCAGATCCTCAACACGCTGTCTGTATCTGTCACCAGGTTTCCTTCTTCATCTCTACAGGAGGATATGCCTGCACCAAAACCTTCGGTTAGGTGTTTTACTCGTTGGTAAAATTTCCGGACTTCATTCTGACATCTCGATTTGCTCACGCTCACGTTTTTCTTGTGCTTTCTTCTTTTTCTGAAAACACGTTTCTCATCTCTCCTTTTCTCCCGATAATTCTCCATCACATTACGTGTTGCTACGGTCTGCAGGGTTGCCCTATACGCTGCGTTTTTCAGATCAGTAGCATTACGACACTCCTGATCGTACCATGGGTTTCATGGTGGCGGTTTTTGGTACCCAAATGTTGCTTTTACTGCAGTATTTGCGGAGTGGGCAATTCTTTGCCATTGTGCTTCTATACTATTATCGGAACAAGAAGTGCTTTCGTCAAGCAGGTGGGTAAGTTGAGCGGAGTAGGCCTCGGCTACCTGTTGTGTTTGCAGCTTTTCGACGTCGAGTTTCCGTGTTGTGTTAGATCTCACATTTGTTGCAACATAAAGACGAGTGCGAACCTTGGCTGTTACAAGGTAGTGGTCCGAATCGATATTAGCTCCTCGGATCGATCGAACGTCTAATACACTGGATGAATGCCTTCCGTCTATCACAACATAATCAATTTGATTTCTCGTTGCTTGATCAGGAGAAATCCAGGTGGTCTTGTATATATCGAGATGCTTGAATCTGGTGCTGCATGTTTTTTGCTGCCGCGAAGTCAATCAACATCATGCCGTTGTCGGATGTTTCTCCATGAAGGCTGAATTTTCCGACGGTGGGGCCAAATATGTTTTCCCTTCCGATTTTTGCATTAAAATCTCCTAGCGGAATTTTAATGTCATGACCAGGGCAGCGATCATATGCTCATAAAATATGTCTTTGGTCTGTTCATCTTTGTATTCGGGCGGAGCATGGGCGCAAATGAGACTGATGTAGAAGAACTTCGCTTTTATATGGATTATAGCAATTCGCTCATCTACTGGAGTGATTTTGGAGACGAGACAATAATATCGGATTTGTAAGGCAATAATATCGGATTTAATCCTTTTGAGTACATCCGCCAAAGCGAGAACTGTGCCTGTTCTTTACAACGTGCGCACATTCCAAGTGCAGATTCGCAGATCGTGGTCCTTTATACGTTTGCGGGGGTCGTCAAGATTAGGGGGTTTGGCTTTCTTTTTCTTTCCTTTTTCATAGTAGGAGGGGCTTTCCGAGTGTGGGCAACTAACGCGACGCATAAACCCATTTTTTATAGTTCTTATGGGTGAACTCGCCGCACATATCAGCTCACTATTTCAACGGGTAATGAAAATAGCGACCTCAGGTAACACCGCGGAGAGGTCAGTGTGTGAGATGAAAGAGGGGCCTGGGCTTCGACGCTTTATAAAAAATTGAAACAAAATCCAGTAAATGCCGACGTTGTTAGGATACGATAACCATTATTTCAACCATAATTTATATATCTGTATCAACAAATGTTGAAGAAATATTTTTCTTATTAATAATTTAGAAAATCAATTGTTATTAATATTAACTTTTTTCAAATCCACACATTTTATAAATAATTTAAAAAATAAGTGTTCTTTTGTTTTTATACTCTTTCAACAAATAGGCCTTAAAAGTTGCCGATCGTTATTGTTTACCGACATTTGTCAATAAACAACTGAACAACTGCAAACAGAAAGGATTCTACCTCTCGCGTTTCTTTGAACTTTGAAGAATTAATGAATATGCATGATAGTTGTTTTTTATTTCGATTTTGAATTCCAATCAAAGGCTGACAGAAACAAACCCATTCATTGTTTTTAGTTTTCTCTTAGGAAGTCAGAGTTTGGCAGTCCACTAGCAAGCTATTGGATTCATTTGGAATCAGAGACGGCCAATGATTGCATGTGGATATTTATGAAGAACAATTGATAGCTGCATTCTCAGTTGTAGCCAACCTGAACTGGATATATCCAAAAATGGACATAGCACAATTCGTTGTTCACTGAACATGCTTTCGATTTTGCCTGATGCTTGTTAAACGACAGTCGCCCTGTCAGTTGCATATTGTTGCATATTCTTTGTGTCAATTTGTAGAGTAGACAAATGAAGAAGTTGGCAGATTTTCTTGCTTTTCTTAGAGCAAAAAAAAAAAAAGGTTTACATATTCATATGTACGTATGTATGAGCATATGCATTTCAAAATATGGGTTTTGAAAGAGCTGAAAACTAGTAATTAAAGAATCAATAAATTGTCGTAGAAGTTAAATTTTTAAAAAAATAGTAACTATTTAACTCAAATTGTACTTAGAAAATTGTTGAATAATTATTTTTGTTGTTCTATAAAAAATATACCCTCAAAATTTTAATCATCAACTGTTTCCAGATTTCTTTTGGGTGGAGGTTATGTCCATTGTCGCCATATACTATCATAATTAAATTTTCCATATATAATATAACTACCTCTGCACTTTTACAACAAATGCTGCTATTTGCAAATGAAGAAAAGCTTAAATATGTTCTCCCCCACTTTCCTACATAGAATTTTATTTTACGTAAAATTATTTGCATATTTTTATATGTCAAACACATACATACATATTTATACGTCATTGACAATGATGTTGTGGCAAATATTCGGATTTATGTTTACAGAGTTGAATATTTATTGTTGCAACCACTTACCCATAAATGTTTTCAGCTCTTCGTTTGAATTCTGAGAAATCACAGACCCTGAACATGTATGTGTGCTTGTTTGTGCAAAACACTTAACATCATATTCAGACACTATTAAGATAAATTTCTTTAAATTTTCATGAAATGAATTTTTAGTATACTTTTGATTATTTGGTAAACAGGAATAGGTCGAAATTATATATGGAAGCTATGCTATATCTAAATCTGAACCGATTTCAAGGAAACTTGAAAGAGATTAATTTATATTAATTTCAGTACGTTGTGACAATCGGCCTTGTATCGGACGAAGAAAGTATAGAAATCTGAACCGATTTCAAGAAAACTTGACACACGAAAGACTATAGTGACCTCAGTAAATTGCACTGAATTTTCACGAAACTTAAAACGCATCATTCTTGACTTACCTATAAGCTATTTACCCAAAATCGGGCGAAACTATATATGAATCTAAATCTGACCCGATTTTTTCGAAACTTGACACATATCATTCTGGACCTAATTCAGTACCCTATGCCAAATTTCGTGCAAATCGAAAGATACATAGGGACTTTGGTACCCAATATACCATAAATTTCACCAAAATATATACGGGAGCTATATCTATATCTGAACCGATGTTCATGCAACTCAGCTCACATCATTCTGGAACTAATTCAGAATGATGTGAGCTGAAAAATGAAAAATTCGCGGTTGTAAACATAAATTTACAGTGGAAAAAATTCATATCGGAAGGGGGGGCGGTCCCCCCGGGCTCCCCCCCTGCGTAACATCTACAGACGGACAGACATGTATAAATCGACTCAGAAAGTGATTCTATGGATGTTCTCAAAAGGAACCATGTGTCTATCTCCTTTCCTCTTGCATGTTACAAAGATATGCACAAAGACATAATATCCTGTACCACAGTGTGGTGAAGGGTATAAAAATTGTAAGAAATCTACCTCATAACTAAATACCTTTTCTAAAAATCCACATCATTAAATTTTATTTTTAAAAATCCACGTCGTAGTCATTTATAATATTTTATTAAATTCAGTTTACATAGACCTCGGACAGTCCTGGATTTTGTTTTAATTTTTTTTGCATTAGTGCCACTTTATCATTCTAAGCCCCCTAGCTTAATATAATGTAGTATTTCGCGCTTACAGAACATTTTCTACAAAGCAAATGAACCTGACAAATTCATTGTCGTATTGTGAATGCAGGGGGAAAAATATTCTAAAAATAAACTTAAACTTGCAATCTAAATAGCTATGCAAATTAGAGTGTGCGGCACACACTAACCTTCGCCATAGTATGGGATATTCCATAAGAAATATTCACTCCCAATGGAAAAGAATACCTGCAAAGTCCGCTTTTAATTTAATGCTTTTAATTATGCATCCAAATTGTTTAGTCGGTGTTAAAAAAGTATCTCATTTCCCCTTTCAATTATCCTGGAATGGCTCACACTCGCACACATGCTTATATATGTATGTTTGCACTACTAACATAATTTACCTTTGAGTTATACTCTCGGTCGGGTTTGTGATGATGCTCCAGCGCAAGGAAGAGAGAAAATTAATTTACATAAAAGAGTGTCAGTATGCTGTACAATATTCACGTATATTATTTCCATTACACATACATGCACGTATCAGCATACATTAGTGCAAGTGTTTTTGGGAGCAGCTGATGCTGCTACTAAAAGTGATTTTAACACCCTCAATCTCAGGAAGCAGCTTCAGAGCTTTGTACAAAACATTTAAACGTGCTTTCCTGTTCTCTAACTGTTTACCCATTAAAGAGATAGGCAAATAACTTCCGAGTAGTGGGTAAACGTAAATAAAAAAAAAAAAAAAACAGAAATAATTACATTTACGCTTCTAATTAGAAACTATAAAGGATGCCAAGAAGAAGAAGGAGGAATCGATATTAAAAAAAATTGTTTCTGCTATTTTCAAAGTCTGTAGGTTTTCCATTCAAATTCAAAAATATTTTAAAAACACTTAAAAAAAAAGAAAAAAACGACACCATATTATGGATTATAAAAATTATTTTTTAAGGCGGCTAGTTAAGGAAATTTGTAAAGTAGGCCTGGCCCGACTATATGATACCCTTCACCACTTTGGATATATTCTTCATATGAATCGTAACAGACGTCGCCTTTCGAAGGAATACTTATTTCAGTATGTTGTGTCAATCGGCGTAGGTATGGGTCGTTAGTGCACAATTTACATTGAATCGGATGAAAATATATATGGAGCTATAACCGATTTTCAGGAAACTTAGCACATATCATTCTCGACCTAATTTAGTACTCGAAACTTAACACACGTCATTAAAGACTCAATTCAGTACGCTGTGCGAAATTTCGTGCAAATCGAAAGATATTTCAGGACTTTGGTGCACCACTTACCTTAAATCGGACAAAAATATATATGGGAGCTATATCTAAATCTGAACCGATTTTCACGAAACTAAGCACACATCATTCAAGGCTTAATTCAGTACGCTGTGCCAAATTTCGTGCAAATGGAAAGATATTTAAGGACTTCGGTGCAACATTTACCTTAAACCGGACAAATATATATATGGAAGCTATATCTAAATCTGAACCGATTTGCACGAAATTTAGCACACATCATTCTAGGCTTAATTCAGTACTCTGTGCCAAATTTCGTGCAAATCGAAAGATATTTGGGACTTTGGTGCACCATTCAACTTAAGGGAACCCCCCCCATTCTCGATTTTTTATTTTTAAGATTTTAAATGGGCTGGTAAATGAATACCAATGCTTGTTAAGGTTTGTAACTTGGCACATATATATTTGAAGATTTAAAAAGGAAGAAAAATAATTTACCAAAATTTGTTGTTGTTGTTTTGTTGTTGTTTTTTTAGAAAAGTCCATATTTTCGATGGCGGGCATGATAACTCATCACTGGAACATCGGAATCCGAAAATTCCAACTGTGTTAGAAAGAGGACATGTCTGGCTCTCGTATGAAAGGATTATTGACTTCGCACAACAATTAACAAAATGGCGGAACTTTGAAAAATTTTTTAAAAAATGTATTTTTTACCACAAATTAAATCTTCACCGATTGGCTTTCATACGAGAGCTACACACTCCCAGAGAAATGTGTCAAAATTTGAAACCGATTGGATTATTAGTTTTTGAGTTATCGTGCCCGCCATTCGCAAAAGAGAAAAACGAGTTTAAAGTTTGAGAATCCCTTTAGCCGTCACTTGATGCTGCACAATAAATCGGCTATATCTTCAAGAGTTCTTGAGATTTTTACATGAAATTTTGTAGGAACATTCTAGAATTAGAGTAGATTCGAATTAAATCAAAAAAAATTTTGACACCGAGAATGGGGGGGTCCCCTTAAATCGGACGAAAATATATATGGGAGCTATAACTAAATCCAAACCGATTTTCACGAAACTTAGCACATATCATTCTCGACAAATCGAAAGATATATAGAGACTTTGGGAGCTATATCAAATCTGAACAGATTTTCATGAAACTTAGCACACATCATTCTAGGCTTTATTCAGTACGCCATGCCAAATTTCATGAAAATCGGAGGATATATAGGGACTTTGGTGCGCCATTTGCATAAAATCGGACGAAAATATATATGGGAGCTATATCTATATCTGAACCGATTATCACGAAACTTAGCACACATCATTCTAGGCTTATTTCAGTACGCTGTGCCAAATTTCGTGCAAATCGAAAGATATATAGGGACATTGGTGCACCATTTAATTTAAATCAGACGAAAATATATATGGGAGATATATCTAAATCTGAACCGATTTTCCCAGTTTCAATAGAGTTCGTCCTTGGGCCAAATAAATGAGCTGTCCCAATTTCATCCAATTCGAATCATAAATGCGACTTGTACTTTGTTTACAATTAAATATGGACAGATTATATGCATATTCTCAAAAGGAACCATGTGTCTGTCTCGTTTTCTTTTGCCCGTTACAAAGACATAATACCCTGTACCACATTGTGGTGAAGGGTATAAAAAAATTAAATCCACGCTTCGTTTGGGATTATAAAAAAATATTTTTAAATCCACGCTTTGTTAAGGATCACATTTTTTTCTTAATTCACGTCTTGTTGAGGATACAGAAAAATAGTTGAGTCTTCTAAAAATTATTTTTAAAAAATTCACGTCTTTTTAAGAATTATAAAAAGTAATTTTTAAAAAATCAATTTTTTTTTTTAAATTACTTGTTTAAAAAATCCCTTAAAATATAAAAATATGGCAACGATTCTTTATTTAATAAATTATATTTACAGAAACTCTCTTAAAGAGTCAATACTCTGTTTTTAAGGGGGGTTTGTTTGCTGGGAGAACTGTGAAAGAGCATGTGAGATTTATGCAAGACATAACACACAACTGTTGTATTTGGGGTGTGAGAAAACGAAAAGAGTTGCTTGCGCCTTATTTCAAGAGATTCTCCACCTTGCTTTTTCTATTGCTCTTGTTGTTGTTCTTCTTCTTCTTGATATTTGCCGGCATTTGCGTTTGTAGTTAATAAATACAGAATGAAATGAGCTGGCTTGACTTCCCTCCTTGTGTCTTCGGGGTTCGTTTACTGTGCCGATCATTTCAGTGTGGTTGTTTCTGCAGAGTAATGCGCCTTTTGTTAAACAAACCGACCGAGTAACCCGACAACCGACCAAACCAATAATACTTTCGTGCAGGGCTGCCATATTTGCCGATTTATCGGCATTTTGACGATTTTTCACTCTAAAAATGGAAAATGCCGATTTTCCGATTTTTGCCTCAAAATTGCCGATATTTCAACAATCAACAAAAATTGTCTAACTTTTTAATTTAATACGGCGTTACCATACAAACATATAAAATTGGCAGCTTTAAGTCATTATAACTATCGACGACTCGCCGCAGCCGTTTTCAATGGCTTAGAAATCTGCATTGTTTGACAGCATTGTACTCTGTCTAGTTTACATTTTACATCGAATGAGGCAAATCTTTAACTCCGAGTTTAGGGAGTTAAACTTTCTGAATTTTGAAGAAATTTTTGAAAATGCAGAATATAATTTAAAAAGTTTTTGGAAAAAAATTTCCGACTCCAATTTAGCTTTTCCTGTTTTGTCTAAATTTGTACAAAGAATTATGGTTCTTCCACAGATCTACATTTTTTGTAGATAAATGAATCTTTTATGTTATTTTTTTATACAGAATTGAATTTGTTATCTTTTTTTTAGTGTAATAAAAAAATATTGATTTGTTATAAACCAAAAAAATATGAATTTACTTATAAATTATATGCTTCCGATTTTTTGCCGATTTTTTAAAATACAAATGCCGATTATGCCGATTTTTTTCTGAAAAATTGACGATTTTTCATGAAATTTATCTGGCAGCACTGCTTTCGTGCTCCATATGGTGTTTATGTTTCCACGCTCTGAGAGCAACAGTGGGTTACAGAGTATTGTGATAATGTGGAGAACAAGAGAATGCTTGGTTATGGAAATTGGGATTGTATTGGGTTGCTTTGCGTTGCGTTGTGCTGTGCTGTAGGCACGATCATGATCATCATCAGCATTGTCGTTATTAGATTTTTTTACAGCGAAAACGAACCGGGTCCCCATCAGTCTAATTTGGGCTCTTATTGAGTACGGTTCGGTTTTCTTAAGAAACGAAATTGAAATAAGAATCACAATCTGTTGTGTCTTTTTGTTTTTGTTGTGTTTTATTTTCGTTTGTTCATTTGTGTATTTTTTTTTGTTTCTCGGTCGGTTTCAATTGACAAACGATCTTGAAAAAAAGATTGTCTCTAAAGAAGTGGTAATATTCCAAGTTGTAGTATTTATTTTTTGTGAACAAAATTAAAAATACCAAGTCAATCCTATGCAAACTAAAATATATAAATATAAAAATATCTACATCGGATTTTTTGTGAGTTCTTGTTGTTGTTAGGAAACAACTAAACCAAACAAAAAAAACTTTCATTGCGAATTCGTTCACGTGTTTGTGGAATTCCTTTGTTTCGACGCACGAAGAAGTGGTGACCTGGTGTTCGATTCGTAATTAAAATAACAAGAAACAGAAAAAAAAAATAAAAAAAAACACGAAAACATCCCCAAGAAAGAAAACAATAACAAAAAGGAGAAAAAAACACGAAAATGAGAGAAAAAAAATATCTATCTAAAATATATAAATCTTTTGAAGTTGATTTTTGAATTTTTATTGGAAAAAAATAAATTTATGTTGTAATATTTTTATAAAATTAATTTTGTTATAAAAAAACACTATTTTTATGTTTCAAAATATTTTTTGATTATTTTACAAAATTATTCAAGTTATTAATCATTGAAAAAAGAAAAATAACTAAAATTTTTTTTAATAACAAAACACATTCTGGAGTCTGTAAAAACGTATTTTTTTTTTTTTAAAAATATTAAATCATTTTAATAATTATTTTGGTTCTTGAAAAATTTCGAACAAATAAAAAAAGTTGAAACTAAATGAAAAAACTTCAATACAGTCTAGTTTAAATATAATTGAAGAACAATTTTTGTTTTTAACAAAAATATTTAAATTAATTCGTATACATTTAAACAAAAAATTTATATATACATATATTTTATATATTTTTATTATATACATTTTAATATAAATATATAAATATTAATTATATTATTTAAAATTTTTCCAAAAATTCACAAACTTAATCAAAAGAAAAAATATCAAATCGAAATGTTGTTATTTTGGAAAAAATATTTTATATTTTTTATATGAATATTATTTTATTATTTAGCATTTTTTCACAGTTTATAAAAAGTTTTAAAAAGAAAAGATTTTTTTATATTTTAAAGATAATTTTCCAAAAATGTTAAATTTTTTTCACAATTAAAAATTTTCAAATTTTTATTATTTTCAAAAAAAAAAAAAATTGTCAGATCACTCTTTTTTGTTTCATTAATTATTAATCATTTCATAATTTTCCAAAAATGTTAAATTTTTAAAATACTCACAATTAAAAATTTTCAAATTTTTATTAAATTCTAAAAAAAATCAAAAAAAAAAAATTGTCAGATTTTTTTTTGAGTTCACTCTTTTTTGTTTCATTTCTTGTTCTTATTTTTTTCTCCTTCGTGTTCTTGTAAAAATTTCTTGGTTGCCGGTCGATCGGTTATTCAGTTTGGTGTTGAAACGAACAACGTACAAACAAAAAATAAATATTCTTATTCTTATGCTATTCAGGCATCCATTGGATACTTGTCCCACAACATTGTTCTTTAACAATTTAACCACGACGACAACAACAACAACAATTACAACTCTGCAAGCCGCCGCCCTCCCCAACAACGTTGCTTGGGCCAGCAATTTGTAATTGGAGAGTACAGAGAACACCAGCCAACGGAAGAAGAACAAGAAGTAGCGGAGAGGTAAGTGTTTAGTAAAAGAACCAGAAAAAAAAAACAACTTCAATATTTTTCGGAGTTTCTGTTTTAGTCGCTGTTGCTTGGCATGGCGCTGGAATTTAAATTCCTATGCCAAAGAATTTAATAAGACATGTAAAAGCAAAAACTTGTTTTTACATTACCGGATAATGAGTCATTTTGTAAAGAGATTATCTCCATATACACCAGGTATGGAATTATTCGGAGTTGTTTAGAATTTTTTTCGCTTTACAGCTACACATAGGGGACGACTGTGGTCATAATTTTTTAACAAATGCTTAAAATATTGTAATGAGCATATTAACGAATAGTGACATTCGTAAAAAGTGACTAAGTCGAAATATGTGGTTAACAAAATGAAATGAAAAAGAAGCGACTTAATGTAGAGTTGTTTAAATTAAAGTCAAATAGTTGGGTACTTAAATGTTTGTAATGGGGGGAATTAGAGAACTTGGGTAGTATGATAACAAAAAACTGGAAATAGCTTTTTTGTTCGTTTTCAATGGTAATAATAATGGTTTAAAAATATATTTAAATATTTTTTATTTTTCAAAAAAAAAAAAAAAAAAAAAAAAAAAAAAAAAAAAATTATATTAAGCGTGGCGTTTAGATTAAATTGCCAATTGAAGATTTTTAAATAATAATACATTTCATTATCAAATGTTATAAAAATTGGATTTTTGTAAAAACCATAATCCTGTCTGGCTGACAAGTGGCCACTTGAACTGTCGAATGGAGTAATCGCATCGTAACATTTCTTTCAAACCTAAATCACGTTTTGGGTTCACTTCTTGTAGTATCTCCATCACAAAATGGAAAAAATGCTAGAAATTGAACTGACCTTAATATTTATATTAACCCTAAACTTCGTGCAACTATCTGCAATATAGGTCCATCACATTAGGTACCCCCCCTAACGAACTGTAACATATAATTTGTTTTTTTGTTATGGATTTTATTTTTTTATGATTTATTTTTTTTTTCGAAAAAAAAACAAAATTAATTAAACTCTGAAATTATAATACCGTGAACTCTTCATAATGTGAACACTAGAGTTAGGCAATCTAGTTCACGTAGCGGACCGATCTTTTTCGTTCCTTTTTTCAAAAAGGAAATAGTTCCTTAATGTAGTTCCTTTGCTCCATATAGTACCTTTACTCCATACAGTTCCTTTGCTTCATGTAGTTTTATTTTTTTCTCCATATAGTTCCGACTCCTAAATGGTTCCTTTGAATCTACATAGTTTCGTGTTGATTTGTTAATAAATGAAAAAATTGAAAATTGTGCAAAAATGTAATTTTGCTACAGAACTCAGCTACTATAAAAATATTTAAAATAAATAAAATAATTTTAATAAATAATAAATTTTATTATTTACAAAATAATAAATTGATGATATTATTAACAATGTGACAGCATTTGAAAAACGAACGAATAAAGGAACGAGATCAAAAAAGGAACCAAAACAAAACAAATTTAGAGAAATTAACCATAATAATTAAAGAGCTGGAACTAGTTCCGATCGTTCCTTCCTCGGAATAGTTCCAGTGAACTAGTCCGTTCGAACACTCAAACTGAGATTAAGAATGAGACCACTCAGACTGAGATTAACGTATTGAAAAAATAAGTGATTTAACGCTAAGTCAAATAAAAAATGTGAACAAATTCGAAAATATGAAATACACCGACATTATTTAGTTCACATTAACGAACGAATGAAAAATATGAGATTAAAGGAACGAGATCAGTGAAAGGAACGAGATCAAAAAGGAACCAAAACATGAATGAAACTAGATCAGAAAAATTAACAAATTAATTAAAGAGCAGGATCTACTTCCGATCGTTCCTTTCTCGGAATAGTTCCAGTGAACTAGTCCGTTCCGGAACTACCCAACTCTAGTGAACCCTCAAACTGAGATTAAAGGATTGAAAAAAATCAGGGATTTAGCGCTAAGTAAGTTTGTCAAATGGAAAATGTGAACAAATTCGAAAATATGAAATATCCCGCCATTAATTAGTTCACATTACCGAGAGTTTACTATTTCGGATGTTCACATTATAGAGAGTCCACTGTAATAATCTAAGTATGTATAGCAATATACAGTTACGACCAAAATGCCTCATTCAGAATTCAATATGACGTTGACATAAAATACTAATTCAGTTTGCCTCCATTAAATATTGCATTTTAAATATTTTCTTAATATTTTGTTTTTATATAAACAAATTTTTCTACAAAAACTGCTCTCAAAAAGCCGTTTTGCTTTTATGACGTTCTGCTAAATTCGTCTAAGCTGTGCTGGTGCATAAAATATTCTCTATATTAAAATATATTTATTTTTTGGTTGCGAAACATGTAAATATCCTCCCACCCCACCATCTAACCGACATTTGAAAAATGAAAAAAAAGCAAATTATTTTTTTTGTGCAAAGCAATGTGGAGGATATATATATAATTATTTAAATTCAAAATTTTTGCATTGGCATATTTAATAGACTTCGCATTGATGGTGGCACGTTTTTTCAAATTTTTTTTGCTGTCTTCTTTAATCTTTATAATCGAGCGGAGTTTTGAGTGGCTGTCATTAATGTTCGTATGTATATAATTCTCGTTGAGTATGGTTGCAAATAAGGGGGGTTTCATAGCAGTTTGATAGAATAATACATGATTTCGTTAAACCTTAGAATAAAGAAAAAAACAAAAAAAACAAAAATTGCAAAATATTTAACAAGAGAATTGATTTTGTTTGAATTTATCCCAAGGCAGAACACAAATTAGACAAATGTGTTTTTTTTTTTGGTTTAATAAAAAATATATTTTTTATAATAACCGGTTCCCAAACCTTTGCTTCTAATCACCTATTTGATTTATGACTGACTTCTTTAATGTTTTCTTTGATTTAAGATGAGTAAACGTTTAGTATTCCAATTGTCGTCGTATCTTGACCATCAGAACCCTAGATGTTTGGCCTTATCTTTAGGAAGCGTTAATTTTATGTTCTACACCACGAATCCATGGTTGTGTGCCGGAATTCCCTTATCTCAATGAAAACCCATCCCCGGACTCTCTCCCCCCCCAATCGTAATTACCTGGAAGTAGGTGTTAATTGCACGGCCCAGCCACCAACTCACCTTTATGACAGCGGCAAATTATGATTTACAAAGTGAATACAAAAATTTGTTTGACTTCTAACGCTCAGTGTCAACAAAGCAGATAGACAGACAAACAAACAGATAATGTGAGAAAGACGTGTCAAAGGCATGCTATTAGAAGCCATAACCGTTTTGTGACTAAAGTCAATCTCACATTCTTAGAATATTGTGATTAAGTCATACGTCAGACATTCTAACGTTGTTGTTGTTGTTTCTATTTTTTATATGTTCAAAAGAAGGCCAATGATTCTTTTATTACTAACAGGTAGTAAAAATTGTGTTAAGTTTGGTCTGGTCGAACTGTTTGTACTCTCCACCATGGGGTGGACATTAAAGATACGTTAAATCGGACGGCTTAGGGATTAGTAAATCGACTTTTGACTAATCGATTCATTAATGTTTGGTTTATTGCCATAAAGCCCAAATTTCATAAAAATTGCATATTCCGGAATAATTCATATAAAACCCAGTGAGCGGAGCCGTATAGTTGGACAGGGACCGATCATACGATACACTACACAACTACCACGAAACTCTAACTTTCGGCGAATTTTTATTTCGAGCATGGGCAATATTTCGTGATAGTTGCACCTTCTTGCCTAATTAGAGGTCAACAGCACCTCTTCCTTACACTGGTATATATTTCCGAATATCATTAATATTCAGTACAGCCCTTCTAATTATTTGTCTATAATCCCTTTATCGTATTGCTAAGTTCGGCTTATAAATGTGGCCTATAAATCGACAAAAAATAAGTTTTCGGTCCACTTCATCCCAATATTCTTATATAATATCATCACCAAAAATTATAGGTATTGTGCTCATGACCATAACTGGAACCTCATGGAACATTTCAAAGCGATCAGCGCTATGTTTCGGCTGTGGTAATGGCTTACCAACTAATATCTGAATACGTAAGCACCTTTACTATTTAAGTGTAACTCCCACATCCGAGTACATACGACAATCTTGTTGGTATCAATTTAAAGGCCAACTACTCCTCTTGGCCATACCACCAACTTCTCGGGTCTATGTCCTTCAGGAGTAGGTATATACGCTATACAATACAAAGTCAGTGTCCATTTGACCCGCTAAATATTGACCGATCTTTATCAAAACAGGCATGCTTATTCTTTGACCGATCCCCTTCTCCATGTAAAAATTCGCGATTAATACTCTGTGTAGGGTATAAACATTTTAGTCCATAAAAGTCGAAAATCGATTTCGAGCAGGTTTGATATAATCAAAAGATCAAAAAAGTCGACTTTTTGGTTGAGGCCGTCTACGGTTATTATATACTCAGAGCAAATTGAAAAACACTCAGGTTAGAAAATTCGACTAATAAAGTGAACCAATGGAACCGATCTTTGGTTTTGATTTGAATTTGGTAAGAATATTACGATATGTAAACATTGGATCAAATCGGACATTCTATCCACTCAATGTTCTATTACAAATTTGTAAAAATTTTACACCTAAAGTAGTAGCGATGTGTCCCATCTTGGCACATGGGGTAATTCAAATCAAATCGGATAATTCATTGGCTTTATATGAAAATCAAAAAAAAAAAAAAATCATATGTTAACACTTTGTGTGAGAAGCTGCCTAATTACTGGACCGATAAGTCCCATCATCGAACTTGATAATGGTTTGGTAAAAATATTACTTTACAAGTTTTGATGAAATTTGATATTAGGTTTATTTTATTGAGCTTTAATAAATTTTCAAAATTTTACGTGGGAGGTAATAGAATGAGTTGCTCGATAAGTCCCATCTTCAAACATTCCAGGAGGAGTAAAAATATCATTTTTTTTAAATTAATCTGAGTTTGGAATAAATATTAAGATATACAAACGTTCGGGAGTTATAATGCGGATAGATTTTGTCAAAAGAAACATGGGGTCAAAATCTGACATTTCAACGAGGCAAATTTGTATTGTTGCAAAGTGTAGGTACCACCTTCATAAGCCATAAGGCTGAGAGTAAAAAATTATATATGGACCGGTATTCCTATGTTGTATTATTTTCCAACAAGCATTAAGATAACTTTGAATGCCAAATTTCAGCCAATTCAATTTAAAAATGCGCCTAGAACTATGAAAATATCTAAAATGCGGCATTTTCATAGTAAAAAAGGAATGCCATTGAAACACCATTGAAATTGATGTCAACGGTCGTTTACAAGTTTTAGCAAGTACTTTCAAGCTGTGTGTAGTTAATTAGTTATTGGGGGTTTGAAAAAAAGTATATTTTTATTTTTTCAAAAATGTTTGTACATGCGCTTTGATTTATTGATAACTTAATTATTATTACCTTTTGTACGTGTTGTATTAAAAAAAACACAGCTCTGCCTCCCAACACTCCTACAAAAAAGTATTAAAAAATAAATATTATTTTTAATGATGGAAAAGTCTTTAGAGAAGTAGTAGCTGGGTGGGTACTTGATGTGTGCGCGTTTTTTTTTTGTTTCTCTTATATTTTTTCACCACATTCAATGAATCGTTGTAAAAAGTATCTATTCAAATAAATAATTCTAATATTACTGCTGTCGTTGTGTTGACTGTGACCCCTAGTCATAATAGCAACAACAAAATAAGAAGAAAAAACTAACAAAAAACTTGTAAAATAGAAAAAGTTAATTAATTATCCACAAAAAATCGACAACTTGTTGCTCATTGCCTGTCACAGTGTTTGGAGGTAGAATTTTCGTAGATTTTTTCAGACACAGCTCTAGGTCTGTGACAATATTATGCCTTATTAAAATATTAATTTTCAGACCCCAAATCCGTTTATACTTCTATGTATAGCTGGTACGCACGATAAATCCCGCACATCATAATATGTATTCTTATATATCAAGTTTGAAGATGGAAAAAAGCGATCCACTACTTCTGGTACCTTCAGCAGAAAATGGACAACGTTTTGGTGAAATGTAATTGTCAAATATTGTTAATTATGTAAATTGGCAACACATATATTTAATGGTATTTAGTGATCCCTATGTTGTCCATTTACAATATGATGAGTATGTAATTAATGATTACTTTAATAGATATGAAAATAGATAAATGAGTAATCATTAGAATGAACTAGAGTAAGAATTATCTAGAACAGAATTATCTAGAATGAGCAGCGAATAGATAAATGAAGTCGTAAGCATAGACCGTCGTCTCAGTTTATAAAGTTGCGCTCAGTTGTAAAGTATCGCGCTCTCAGCTGTTAAGTAACGTCCCTCTCTGTGAAGTATCGTCTGCGCTGTTATAGTGTCGTTATAAGTTTGAATGCTGTAAATAAAGTTTGAAACCCCCCGAATATAAAGTGTGTTTTATTATTGCTGTGGACATCACTGGACATTTTTAAAAAATGAATTTTTCAACAGTAATTTTAGAATATAATCCGAACAGTGTGTCTGAAAAAACTACTATTTTAACAAACCCGTTTAATGTTTGAAGGTGGAATCCATCGGACTACTCCTTCTGACACCTAACCCCGCAAAGTGTTAACTTTTTGAAAAGCGAATAGAGCCATCGATTCTATCCAAGCTGTGCACATTGCAATATTTTGGACCAAAACTGCATCTAGTCCGATGATCGATTTTCTCCTTTTGGTACTTACCCACAAGGTATCCAAAATTTTTAAAAGTTGTAAATCCTATATCGAGCTTATTTAGTTATTGTGTGATCCAACTTGTGGACATAGTATGTCCGAAGATGGTAACCATTTGTCCACCACTTCTCGTACCTTCTCATAAAGTTCTAACAATTTGAAAATTTCATAGGTAGCGAATTGAGTGTCCGATGCTATGTGATATTGGTCTAAACATGGACCGAAATTTATATACCTATCATCATGAGATAAAGTTTCAAAATGCCTGAAATCAGATACTAGTATGAGGCCTTTGTCAAAACATGGTCCCAGGATTTTTATTCTATTCTATCCATAAAAAAACATGGCATAGTTCCATTTACCGTGTGTTATGTCAGAAAATAGGACTGTAATGAAAGTTTTCAGCAAGGAACTATTTTAGCCTACAATAATCCCGATGTTTGAATATAGGTAAGTGTACTTTTGATCTATTGTCATGATATCAAATCGAAGTCTGCCTTATCCTATCTAGGCTCTAGTCAGAGTCCTATCTAGGTTCTCCTAAAAACATTTCAATTTAGACCAACATTAACAGATTTGGAGCATTTTAAAAAAATTTAACTATACATTTTGGTAAATTAGTTGGTTCCGAAAAAATCATGTAAAGCAACATATCGCGTCCATTTCGAGAGTTCTTTGACCATCGTTTAATCGATTTTGATTTTTTTTATTTTACCGAAGTTTAAGTTTTTTTTTTGGTCACATTTCGCAAATGGTACTGCCATTTCTTATCACACTATTTTGTTTGACTGATTATTCTAACATCTATTCACAATTTTTGTAAAAGAAAATATTATTTTGTTTGTTTAAGTTAAAACACTGTGTCCCTACCATATTCTATCACATATTGCCAATGAGAAAAAAAAACGCATCGATAACTAAATAAACAAAAAAATCTGTGTTTTGTATTTTTTAATAATAAATCGAATCTCCCCGAAGTTACCTTATCTATTTGTATTGCTACATACGATACCCACCAACCACATTTTACCTCTCATATCCATGTGTTTACATCTGAATGTCTGCATTAGGGTTATGATTTCGTTCTTGACCTTGTATCCTAGTATCATAATTAGAGGATTTTATATCCTATAAAAAGGCACCCGCCAAAATTATTTGCAATTTTTTTTATTTATGAGAATTTATATGATTTTTTTTTAATTCTTGTGAACAAGCTATTGAAAAAAATCAAAAAGACATAACCCTAGTGTAGATGTGTAGGCATGTTATCACAATTGCCTGAACAGAACTGAACGTGGTGGTGGTCGTGGTACACACGATAAACAAATACGTTGAAATTCGAAATAAAGTGAAAATATTCCAATATTTATAATTTGAATTCAATTAAAAAAATCGTTAATTTCACTGCAAAACAAACAGAAGTATACAACAATAACAATTATAATAAAAAAGTTGTAAATACTTTCTAAAATTATCTTTTTAATTTGTATTTATTTATTTTTTTCGTTATAAACACATAGAAAGTATTTGAAAATACCAACTACAATCAAGTGCATTATATTATACACATTGAGAATATGTATAAATACGGGGGCTATTTTAGACATTTCTGGCCTAATAATAATGAAAAATGCAAACAAAATATGAAATCTTCATGGAAATCTTGACAGCGACTGCACCTCAAACGGTGCATCTATCATTCCAAATTTGGCTTTCCAACATTTTGGTCAGTAGCGCTTACTATTCGCAGCATCATTGACGAAGTCTGGTTCAATTATGCCTCCAGCATATAAACCGCACCGAACTTTATCTTTAACAATGTTCCAAATCGACAATTCTTACTTACGTAGCTGCTGAGCCAAAAATGAACTTCGTCAATGATCACAATGTTCAGATACAAACGTTGGAACTTTCCAAGACAACCTTAAATTATAGACCAAACTGGATATGTTTGACCTTGAAACAAATGCCGTTTAAACCAGTATAGCCAAAATGATAATAGCTAACAAATCACCCTTTATGTCAATTTTCCTGCGCTCCATTCAATTATCGCACCCTTTATTCAGTCCGATTGAGACACCTCGAAAACATGGCAATTGAAAGCTTTAGTAGCATATTTTGGCGACGAAAATAATTTACTGGTTACTCTCTAAAGATGGTCAAGTCTTTAATAAAAAACATGTACTTATATTCCGTAGACCCGTCCACAACGTCTGACACTTTTTTATTTGTTTCTTGATAAAAATAATTGATTGGGTGTCAACAGGGCTCTGACCATCAATCAACAAATAAGTTGGTTTGAGGCGAATTATGAAAGCTCGCATTGTCATGGCCTCCTGACAAGTTTTATGGAATGAACCGTCGACTATTCGATTCTAAGTGTTTCTTCCACAACGAACAACTTTCGTTCGATTTCTCTCACCCTCGAAGATCCAGATCCGCAATTGATGTTTTGTTTAGGGCTTATACGCTTGGCTCCACTTGGTTGAGTTATTTGTGCGAGATCCAGTGAAGAAAAGCCTTTTTTACGGCCAGCCTTTCATGCAGTAATGTATAACTGTCATACAACGGTATCGTCATATTTCCGATTTTTTTGTTTTCAAATGTTTCGCCGGCATTTTCGGCTGAAGGGTGAAAACATTTTAAAATTCTCAATTAGGCATTTTGGTGAACCCAGTCGTATTTTTCAACCGAAATGACTGTAATTTGACATTTTGGTTCATTATGGTTAAATAACTTCGTTTCGGAACATTTTCAATATAAGTGAATTTGTTGACAGAACACCCGAAATATGGACCCCGGCACATTTCATGAATTGGTTTTAAGGGGACCCCCCATTCTCGGGGTCAAAAATGTTGTTGATATAATACGAATTTACACTAATTATAGAATGTGTATACAAAATTTCAAATGAAAATCTCAAGAACTCTTGAAGATATAGCCGATTTATTGTGTCAGCATCAAGGGACGGCTGAAGGGCTTCTCAAACTTTAAACGCGTTTTTCTCTAAACATTTTTTTGCGAATGGCGGGCACGATAACTCAAAAACTAATAACCCAATCGATTTAAAATTTTTACACGTTTCTCTGTGAGTGTATAGCTATCGTATGAACTAGGATAACGCCAATCGGTGAAGATCTTCCTTATTTTTTAACATAGGTTTTGGTAAAAAATCGGCGATTTTGCAAAAATATTTTTTCAAAGGTCCACCATTTTGTTAATTATAGAGCGAAGTCAATAATCCTAGTTCATACGAGAGCCAGACATGTACTCTTTCTAACACCGTTGGAATTTTCGGATTCCGATGTTCCAGTGAGGAGTTATCGTGCCCGCCATCAAAAATGAGGACTTTTCTTTAATTACAAAAACAACAACAAAAATTTTTTGTAAATTATTTTTCTTCTATTTTAAATCTTCAATTATATATGTGTAAAGTTACAAACCTTAACAAGCATTGGTATTCATTTACCAGCCCATTTAAAATCTTAAAAATAAAAAATCGAGAATGGGGGAGGTTCCCTTAAATGCATTTTCCAACTGAAGTGTTTGTAATTGGAAGTTCTTCCCCTATCAAGATCCCGATGGCGGAATAATTTCTTCGCTGAACGTTTGCAATATCTCGTTGGCTTCCATATAAATATTCCGCATCATTAGAGTTATTTTCATGGGCCTAGGCATACAAAAAAAGTATTTATTGGGTCAATATTGGACGGTGTTTTGACATGGCCCACATATAAAGGTGCCCCAGGCCTCTAATTTGACTAGGGCATTCAACATAAGAGATTAATGTTGAATGTCCTAGTCAAATTAGGGACAATTAAATTGGTATTTACATTACTCGACTTGTAGAATACCCCTGGCGGACAATTAATATTTTTTTTGACAAGGACCCAATATAGGGTTTCCGACTTTTTTGAAATTAATAAAACCCTAAATATGGTGCGAACATAGCATCTTATTTACGTATTTTTATTTAAATAATCACACATTGTTTATTGAAACCTGTCAATCTGATTTATTTCAATATTTTCTTCTGTGGAATGATACAAGGCTGGGGGCCTGTTCAAATACAAATCCCCACCTAGCTGTTATTCTTAAAATCCAGTTAATACGAACGAACATTTGACTTTATTCTCCATTTCCACCTAGGAAATATTTAAAAGCGTGTCACAATAACACAGCGGGGGAGTATGGCTGAGACAATTGTCTCTGTCTCATAAATGGCAACCAGTTTCCATTTAAATGTCTTCTCAGTTTGTTGTTGCTGCAATTGTTGTCAATGTTGGAGGCTCATTCATAATCGTCGAGACATTAGTTCAATTCCAGAGTGCAGTTATATTTTATTTTATTTTGTTGATTTTTTTTTGTTTGTTTTGCAAAAGTCAAGCATATTTCCATTTCAAAGTGTCAACACAAATCTGACATTTATCTTTTACCTGACTTTCCAGACCATTTATTTTGTGACACACAGACAAAATACAGAGGGAGACATACATACAGCATGCACATGGGGTATGTATGCAATACATACATACATATATACATGACAAATGGATTGTTTCTATGTGCAAAAATAGTATTTTACATACGGATATACGGACATACAGACATACATATGTATGTGCGTCTATTTTTTGTCACATATGTACAGTTCAAGTGTCTGTTCAATGTTCTTGTTGTTGTTTAACCCATAAGACAGCATTTTGAATTAACTTAGATAAAAAAGAGAAAAAAACAAAAGAAAATAAAAAGCTCAAGAGCAAGGCGATTTTTTTTTTGTAGGGGAGGATTGACTGACAGACAACCCTCCTCCATGTTCCGGCCTAGCCCAGCTGAACACATGCAAAAATGAATGAATTGTGCCTAGTCTTGTTGCTGTAGTTTTCAATGTGAAGAACACATTGAATTTAAGTGTTTAAATTACCTTTGTTTTGAGTTTTATGTTCGTCGTATGCTTTAGCTTTTTTCAGCGTCTTTATCATTCGTTTTCCATATTTTCTTCTTCTTTGTCTTCTTCTCGAGTAAATATTCACTTTTCTTTTTTTTTTTTGCATATCATTAGCAGAATATTTCTGGTTTCCAATTTGGCAGCATGCTCATGCTCTTCCATTCGCTGGAGGTGTTTGTTTTTTTTGTCCACATTGTTGTCTGCCATCACCTGTCCTCCCTCGCCACCTCCTTCTCTCAAATAGTTTACGTTTATTTTTATTATTATTCTACTCTTTTTTTTGTATACAAATCATCAAGATTTTTTTTTTGTTTTGCGACAAGTGAATGCCATCGAAACAAAAAAAAAAAAAATAACAAAACAAAAACGTAGAACCCAAATGACGGGAAAGACCGACAGACGTGCCGGGCCAGGCCAGGCCTGAGGTCTGAGTTGGTTGGCTTGGCCATCCAAACAAAAGATTAAATAACAAATTATTTTGCTGCGCAGAGACGAAACTATAGATGACACTTAATAGGTGTGGTGCTCTTTGTTCGTGTGTGTGCATTTTGTCAAGGTGTGAGTGTGTAGTTAAGTTTTTTTTGTGGATTACACTTGGAAAATGTGTTGCAATTTTTTTCTTTGGAAAACATTTTATCATTATAAGAGTTATTCTAAAGGAGATGTAGTTATGGTCTTTTATCGATAGAAGCATCCCACAGATCTGTCTATAGGAGTCATAGGAAAGTCATCGATATATGAAACTATCTGTGGAAAATCTCTTGGATGGTATTCTATCGACATGCGGCCTATAAAAGGTAATCTATTTGGCCCTGAAATAGGCCCTGGAAAACATATTTGTAAAAAAAAACCACACCTTGAAAAAATACTCTAAGAATGAATCCACGCCTATATGACCTTGAAATAATTTTCGAACTATTAAAGCACGACTATTGGTTATACAAGAAATATTATTAAAATAGATCCACACTAAATGGACCACCTCTAAAGGTCCTTCAATATCCTGGCAATTTCATCCACCTCTGCAAGTCCATCAAAACTATTCTTAAGAAAAATTCTGCAAATTTTATTCAACTCCTTCAATATCCTGGCAATTTCATCCACCTCTACAAGTCCATCAAAACTATTCTTAAGAAAAATTCTGCAAATTTTATTCAACTCCTTCAATATCCTGGCAATTTGAACCACCTCCAGATCCTTCAAAACTATTCCTAAGAAATATTCTGGAAATTTGATCCACCTCTCTAGATCCTTCAAAACTATTCTTAAGAAAAATTCTGGAAATTTGATCCACCTTCCCAGATCCTTCAAAATACATTTTTAGAATAAAACTTCGCCTATAGGCCCTTGAAAAAATATTCTTACAATAAAACCACGCCTATAGGTCCTTGAAAAAATATTCTTACAATAAAACCACGCCTATATGTCCTTGAAAAAATATTCTTACAATAAAACCACGCTTGAAAAAATATTATCATAATAAAATTACGCCTAAAGGTCTTTGGAATAATATTCTCAGAATAAACCACACCCAAATGTCCTTGAAATAATATTTTTAAAACAAATCCACGTATATAGGTCCTTAAAAATATTCCTCAAATAAACTCCAGCTTTCAGATTCTTTTAAATCCACCGGCAAAATGTCATCTAAAAATATTCTTAAAATAAATTCGCCCATACAGGTTCTTATTCTTACAATAAAATCACACCTTGAAAAAATATTCTCATAATAAAATTACGCCTAAAGGTCCTTGGAATAATATTCTCAGAATAAACCACACCCAAATGTCCTTGAAATAATATTTTTAAACAAATCCACGTATATAGGCCCTTAAAAATATTCCTCAAATAAACTCCAGCTTTCAGATTCTTTAAAATCCACCGGCAAAATGTCATCTAAAAATATCCTTAAAATAAATTCACGCATACAGGTCCTTGAAATATTCTTAAAATAATTTCATGCCTATCGGTCTTTGATAAAATATTCTTAAAATAATCCACGCCTAAAGGTCCTTGAAAAATATTCTTTAAATATTCCACGAAAAAATATTTGAAATAATAGTGTAAAAATAAATTCACGCATTCAAAAAATATTTTGAAAATAAATCCTATAGCAGATCTGCCATGTGTTCTCTTCCTATGGAACCTCCTTTCATCAGTGTTTTTATGATTTCCAATTTTGTTTTTTTTATTTCTCCCAGTGCCTTCTTTCCCTCTTTGCTGTTATTGTTTAAAACTAATTGGCGATATTTATCTCGCCTGTATTGTGTTTTGTCTTTGTTATTGTCGTTATATTTCGTTGTGGTCGACACCGTCTTCTTCTTCTTCTCCTCTCCTTAGTTAGTTTTTTTGTTTGTTTTCGCATTTGTGGTTTCATTTTTTAATTTTCGCTTGAATTTAGTTTTCGTTCGTTACGGGATTCGATACGATAGCTTTGAAATCCTTATGTTAGCATTTAATAAAGTCACGTTTCGAATAGATTCCAAACTGTGGAGCAACACCAACCACAACAACAAAAAAGCTGTAATTATCTAGAATAGAAGACAGACATTGTCGATGACGATGGTGGGGCGGGCGAGGAGGTGAATCGTGGTTAACTAACTACGCTAAATATTTACTTAAATATTTCAGCAAGCGAATGTGAAAACAAAAACAAATTAAGATATTACGTGAAAATATTCGACTTTTACTGAGCAAAAATGTGTTTGACAAGTGTCAAAGGATGGAATTTCTCCTCACCCTCTCTTCCTCCGCGCAAATACTTTTGCGAATTGTCTGGAAAATTATGGTGGTTTTTGAATCTAATGAACTCGTGAGGTGAGGAAAAAAGGAGTTAAACGACCTTGTTTACAAGAGCCATTAAAGTAATTTAAGCCGGAAGCACTTTGTACAGTCAGTGTGGAAAATCAACCATAAAATGTTCACGCAAAGTATAAAAATAATTACAATTATTTGTAATGTGGATTTCGATTTATGTGCCAGAAGGATTTACAGCTATTATGAAATTGTTACCAAAATAATTCGAAAAACTTTATACGAAAAGGGGATTACATATATTCTGTTCTCAAAAGGTAATTTTATATTTTTTTTATTAAAAAAAAATTCATTCATTCACACGTTCACATATTGCCTATTCCACAACCTATAGGTCTTGAAGAATATTTCCTTAAATATGTGCGCGTCTATTTGACCTTGGAAAAAATATATTTGAAAGAAATCCACCAATAAAACATATTATTAAAATACAATGAAAAGTATTCTGAAAATAAATGCACCAAATATTCATAAAATTGGTAAATCTTTATTAATTACACCTCGAAATTTTTTTTAATTAGTACAAAACCCATTCCATCTTCAAGGTCTTTGAAAAAATATTCTTAAAATAAATCCATCAAATATAGGTCCTTGAAAAATATTCTTTAAATAAAACCAAGCCTATACGTTAAAAAAAAATATTCCTTAAATAAAATCACACCTGTAGGTTCTGGGAAACTTTAATAAAATACGTCTATAGGTCCTTGAAAAAATATTCCTTAAATAAAACCGCACTATAGGTCCTTGATTTTTTTCAATTCATTATATAAGGCCACGCCTATAGGTCCTTGTAAATTTTAACCACTCTTATAGGTCCTGGTAAATTTATACCACTCTTATAGGTCCTTGAAAATTTAAATATTTTGTAAGACCACGCCGATAGGTCCTTGAAAATTTAAATATTTTGTAAGACCACTCCTATAGATCCTTGAAAATTTAAATAGTGTGTAAGACCACGCCCATAGGTCCTTGAAAATTGTAATATTTTGCAAAATCATGCATATGTGTCCTTCAAAAATATTTTGTAAGACCACGCCTATAGGTCTTTGAAAAAATATTCTTTTAATAAAACCATGCATATAGGTCTTGGAAAAAATATTCTTAAAATAAATCCACCAAATATAGGTCTTTAAATAAAACCAAGCCTATAAATCTTTGAAAAAAAATCTTTAAATAAAACCACGCTTATAGGTCTTTGAAAAAATATTCTTACAATAAAACCACGCCTATAGGTCTATAGGAAATATTCTATAAATAAAACCACGCCTTTGGGTCCATGGAAACTATTCTTTAAATAATACTACACCTATAGGTCCTTGAACAAATATTTTTTAAAATAAACCAACGCCTATAACCTAACCTTTTCCAAAAATTTAAAATTGGAAAAAAATGTTCAAGTCCATTGGTAGGTCCTTCAAATTTTCGCTTCTTACCAAAATTTCGTCCAATGTATATTTTTTTGTTTTTTTTTATTCTTAAATAATCCTGTAGTTAACCTTTAACCATAACTTATACCTTAAACAAATTACCCCTTTTAATTTTATGGTCTATTTAAAGAGTTACTCTGTTTAAATGTCCAACATTTTCATTTAAATATCTCGCAAAAATTTGCATGCGTTTGCCATTTAGAAAATACAAACACATAAATAGTTGCAATAAAAACAAACATATTTTAATATTTGCTTCACCTCCCCCACGTACCAACGAATTTTAGAAATATTGCACGTGTCTGTCTGTCTGTCATTGTTTGTTATTGGTAGTGGGAATTTTTATTCCATTTTTTCTGAAATGTTGTTTTTCTTCGTTCGTTTTTTTATTTTCTCATTTTTATTTATGTGTAGAAATTTAAATTAACAGATTTGGTTTGAATTTTTTTTTAGCAAATTTTTTTTTGTTCGTCCTGTTGATTTAACTGTCATTTGACAAGCCACATTTCAATTGGGAATGCCATCATTTGTAAAACGTGCTCAATTTCCATTTCTCATAAAGAAGATGAAAATAAAAAAGTTAAATTCAAATTTATACCTGACATCGTGATATATAGGGGAAAATGTTGTGGAGGGCCATTGGAGGTAATGGTGGTGCTGAAATGAATTTGTAATAGCATCAGTATTGGTCCAAGATAATGTAGGTCGAAAAGTGGCAGACTGTAAATTCAATACATGTTACTGTTTGTTAGCAATGAACAAAGGACCTCCGCCTACTCCTCCCCAGTCTCTTTTGCGTAATCTCTGTTGCTTACTTTTGGCTGTTTGCCATTTGAATTATTGATTGAAAATGGTGACATTCTGGTGGTTCACAATGAGGGAAGCAGTGCGGCTGCTTCATCTGGAATTAGTGGTAATTTCTGATTGTGATATTAAATTGCAAAGCAATATTGTAATTTTATGATTTTGTGTGTGTGTGTGCGCACATTTTTATGTCAGCAACAAATGGCAGAGTACCGCCACCAATAATTTTACAACTCCCCAAGAGAGAATTCATACCGGCAACCAAACCACGTTCCTTCCTTTGTCTTCGACTTCTTCTAATTTTATATTCGTTTTATTTATGATTTACATTCACATAAATTTGCCGCAAAGTGTCATAAAGCGGAGTGGTGAATACATTTTATTTCATTGTCGTCGTCTCCGTTGTCGGAGCCATTGGGGACCACAGCCAACGAATCTACTTGCCAAAGTCCAAGTCCATTGAGTATTTATGAGTGTTCCGTTTGTCATCGTTTGAACTTTATGACAAAGTGACAAACCAACCGACTGCCTTTTTTGTATGCGAATGCTGTGCCCACTGCGAACAGTCGGGGTATATCAAGTCAAAAGTTTCACCGCATGATTGGAATTCCAGCTGGTGTTGCTGCTGCGCCTTCTCTTCCTCCTTCAGCTGCTTCTGCTCCACCTCATGTAGCCTGGCATTGTTTCGAAACTAACTACCACTGGGCAGGATATTATTTCCATTGGAATGACTTTGCCATTATAATCATTGGCAACAGCCGAGCATCGATGTTACTGCTTTGCTCTTTTTGATTTTTGTTGTTGTTGCTGCTGTAGTTGTTTTGTTGTTATTCTTTATCTCAACATGCAGTAAGGTAATATATTTGTTTGCTATTGTTGTTTTAAAATAAAATCCAACAAAATTATTACAAAGTTTGATGTCCTCAAAGCCAAGAGGCATTAAATTTCCTGCCACAAGTATTTCCTTGGAATTTAAAGCAGTGACAGTTTTGTGATAATTTTTTTCTGTCAGGTTTTTTTTTTTGGAAAGGTAACAAAGGTGGGTTTTAGGTTTAAGGCACCGAGAATTGGGGTGGTCCATTCTCGGTGTCAAAAATTTTTATTTTGTTTTTCGAATCTATTCTAATTCAAGAATGTCACTACAACATTTCAAGTGAAAATCTCAACCACTCTTGAAGATATAGGCGATTTATTGTGTCAGCATCAAGTGACGGCAAGAGTGATTCTCAAACTTTAAACGCATTTTTCTCGAAGCAGTGTTTGGCGGGCAGGATAACTCAAAAACTAATAATCCAATCGGTTCCAAATTTTGACACGTTTCTCTGTGAGTTTATAGCATTCATGAATTTAAAACAACAACAACCAACTAAAATACATAGTTGAATGTTCGACCAACACAAATGTTCTTAAAAGAAACCGACGCCAGGCTAAAAAGTTTTTAAAAAATCTTAAAGAAACAAGTTTAAAGATGTTTGAGAAAATATTTCCAATAAATTCACGCTATAGGCTTTTGAAGTATAAGAAATTCATGGTTAAATGTCCTTAAAAAATCCGCGTTTAAAGGTCCAGGAAAACATATTCCTAATATAAGTCTACGCTAAAAGGACATTAAAAGAGATCTAAAATGTCCTTGAAAGAAATCCCAAATGTCCTTGTGCTCCTAAAAAAAATATTCCCACAACGGTCCCTGAAAATATCCTTCAACAAATTCTTTGAATATATCATTAAAAAATCAAACCTTAAATAATAGTCTCTAAAAATAGCTAGTTTTGAGCTGTGACTGCATTTCAAAACTCCTCGCTAGTAGTTTGTTCCTTGTTCCTTGTTGTTCCTTGAAAATATTCGTCAAAAATTCAGTCCTTAAAAAAACTTTTTTTAAACTCCTTGTTTAATAAATGGATGTGACAGTTCCTCAAATAATCCACTCCTAAATATTCTTAAAAAAATGTTTCCCTTGGTCCTTATCTTGTTTTCTTCTAAAAATGAACGCCTACAACTGTGTCAGACCCTAAACACAATTCTTTAAAAATTACACCCTGAAGAAACTCGAAACAACAAGATTTAAACTAATGTTAGCTACTCCTTGTTTAGGAACTACTTCCAGCTTATGATCTAGTCCATCAACTTGGGCAAGCGTGGGTAATGATCTAAAGCCTTCAGTGTTCGCATAAACGAATTAGAGCCGGGGGGTCCAGGACTCGAAGTGTAGGGATTTTATTGAAATTTGATTGAGCTTAGGTACTACTTATGAGAAGCAAGATCCTCGTCTAGTATTGGTTGTATGATAAGGTATTAATATCAGTGATGTAGTTTTTGGTACTATTTACAAAATATTTACATAGTTAACCGTTATTTTCAAATGTTTAAAACAGAGTTGCATTTTAGTATTTAAATGATCAATAAAACGTATGTGTTTATACTATAGTAATTAAAATATGAATAAGACTAGAGTTGATTCGCTTCAACCCTTTGTACATGGGACAGTCCTTTGCTAATAAAAATAATTCCATTCTGTATTGGAGGAACAGTCTTTAACAAATATTTTTAATAATTATAAAACTTAATTTTAATACTTTTATAAAATATTCCACGTCTTGTTTATATGAGTAAAAAAATGATTTTTGAAAAATGAACACCTTTTAATAACTGAAAATATTTCAAAAAATTTCATGCCTTGTTAACGATTAAAAGAAATAATTTTTAAAATATCCTGTGAGAGCAGTTAAAAGGATATACTTTAAAAATTATCATTTAAATATATTCTCAAAAAAGCATCTCCTATTATCACATCATCCTCCTTCGCAAATGGCGTGCAATATATTTTTACGGCCAACCAATATTTTGCCTATTAACGATAACGAATTTTCGATTTTATTTTGGTGGTCAATAAAAAATTATAAAAACTGGAGAAAAAATATATGTTGCCTAAAGAAACTTTTGTTGCTTTTTCTATATCTCTCGCTACTCGCCCTTCCTCCATGGCAAGACAGCAACTTTTTCATGTTAAGTCTATTTTAGAACAATAGGCCATACATTCCGGAGCTGTCAAAGGAAACGTGGTCCAAACATAACTTTTCAATTATTAACGCTGTAATAAAGATATATGGTTATTTGAAAAATACATACACATGCACCAATACATACAACCACACATAAGATTGGTTTTTTATATACTACCAATATTGGAAAATAACGATTTTCTTTCTATACAAAACCCATACATGGAAATGCATGTATATACATATAATAAAAAAATATGTGATTTATGATAAAATGAAAAGAAAGTAAATAAATATGTACGTATGTATATTTTTATATAGATTTTCACACACAGCTGCCACAGTAATAAAACAACACAGCAGCACCAACAACAACAAAATAACTCACGTTTTTCTTCAATTATTTATATTTATGTTTTTTGTTTTATAACACCATATTATCCATATTTCTTCCCCACCACCACACCACCCTCCTGGACTGTTGCTGCTCTGGACCGACCGACCAACCGACCATACCTAAACATAATCAACTGACGCACGACCATTTAAAATTGTATGGGGTTTTTGTATTTTATTTCGTTTTTTGCTGTTTTTGTTGTTGTACCTCTACTTAATTTACTGATAATAAAAAAAGTGGTGGTGTACCCCATTGATGATGTACCAGTACCGCAGCCAGCTCGCAGCAGCCCCCATCTCTTTAATTGGATTAGTGGCTTGTAATTATGATAGAGGCAAATAATAATAACAATAAAAAAGCAACAACATCAGCAACAAATAACAGTATCCCATTAGAAGTCAATGAGTTAATTTAATAACAACAACCTGACTGTCTGACTCACTCATTGACTGGGCTGGGTTTGGAGAGACGAGTGGCCTGGTGGCCATTTGATAAGACAATAATTGTTACAGTGGACTAATACTATTACGGACATCGTCAATGGTATAAAAGCGGATTTAAAAAATATATATAGCATCCGAGCTGACGAATGTGGTGATTTTTTTACAACTCTTAACAAGGCGTGGATTTTTTTAATCGTTTAAATTATTTGTTTTAAATTTTAGAGATCTTGGATTTTTATACCCTACACAACTATTTTGTCAGGGTATTATAGCTTTGTACAGCCCTAATGTAATATTTAGAGGGCGGAAGTATAGCGCTGATAGATTTCAAATTTTCCTTGAGGTTGCAGTTCCAGTAATAATTTGGGATGAAGTGACCGACAACTTAATTTTTATACCCTACACAACTATGTTGTCAGGGTATTATAGCTTTGTGTAGCCCCAAGAGTTTTGTAACGCCGCGAAATATTGGTCCTAGACCCACCTTTAAGTATACCGATCGTCATATCTCGACTAGCTGAGTCGATCTAGGCATGTGTGTCCGTCCGTCCGTCTGTCCATTATAATTTGTAAACACGATACAGGCCACAGTTATGGACCAATCTTCACGAAATTTTGCATGTAGGATGGGTTCTGGCCAATGAAGACCCCTATTGTTTTTGGTAAAGATCGGTTAATATTTAGGGGATGAAATGGACCAAATACTAAATTTTTGTCGGTTTTTCTGGTCGCTCCAGAGGCCGCAGGTATGGTCTGAACATCGTGAAATTTTACATGGAGAGGGGGATCGGGCCTAAGAATAAGCATGCCTGTTTTGAAAAAGATCGGTCCATATTTAGCGGTCAAATGGACCCTGACTTTTGTGTGAAAAATGACAAAATTTTTATTCTGGGGCGTATATACTTGTCCCTGAATGACATATGCCCGAGAAGTTGATAGTATACCCAAGAGGAGTTGTTGGCCTTCAAATTGATACCTATTATATGGCTGTATGTACTCCGATGCGGGAGTTATACGTAATTAAGTAAAGGTGACTATGTGCATATTATTACTATTACTCCATTAGAGGACGGAAATGTCGCGCTGTTCGCTTTTAAATTGTACATGAAGTTCCGATTATGGTCAAGGACGACGCTTATAGTTTTCGGTGAAGTTGAGATTTCATTCAGGGGGTGCAATGAATCGAAAACTTTAATTTTGTCAGATTTTCTAGTGGCTCTAGAGGCAATTATTATATGCAGAACATCACATATTTTACAAGGTGAAGGGGATCTGACCAAATACTTAGGGCGGCTGTTTAGATGATGATCGGTCAATTTTCCTACGGTAAAATCAACCAAAACCTAAAGTGACCAATTTTTTTATTTTATGGCGTAAAAATTCACTTCAAGAAAAAAACATTTTGGAAAATATGCAAGACTTAGAAAAAGGAGTTGTTGATCTATAATCGGTAAAAAGGGTGCAAATATCACGAAATATTGCCCAGGCTCTGAATATAGAACCGCCGAAAGTGTACTTTTCGTGGTAGTTGTGTAGGGTATCATATGGTCGGCCCCGTCCGACTATACTGCTCCGCTCACTGGTTTTTTGTTGTATTAAGCCGAACATCGCAACAAAACCCACGTGAAGGGAATATGGACAAGTAATTAGAAGGGCTGTACTGAATATCTATATATATAAAAGAGCTTAGTGTTAAGTGATTGAGTGAGTGAGTGACTGACAGATCATCGCCCAGACGAAACGGCTAAAGCTAGAAGCTTGAAATTTTGAGTGTGGGTTGGTGTGTAGGCGTGAGATAAGGCTGGGTTTTTGGAAATTCGAACTAGAAGGGTACGAAAAGTACTAAAATGTACCAAATATGGTACCCTTTGTATTAGGCGAACGGGAAGAGCTAGAATTCTGAAATTTGGAATGTGGGTCACTGATGTAAAGTTAGGAAGATGTACAAAAGCGTTTTTGGAAATTCGTACTAGAACGGTACGAAAAGTACTAAAAAGTACTAAATGTGATACCATTTGTATTTGGCGAACCGGTAGAGCTAGAACTCTGAAATTTGGATTGGTGGTCGCTGAGTGTAGGATAGATGTACCAACGGGTTTTTGGAAATTCGAAATAGAAGGGTACGAAAAGTACTAAAATGTACTTAATTTTGTAAATTTCGTAGCATGTGAATTGATAGAGCTAAAAACTTGAAATTTGGAATGCGACTTAGGGATGAGATGTAGAGTCTATTTAAGGAGATGGTTTTGAAAGCGTGTACTCATGTGTACGAAAAGTACTATATGATACTATATTTGGTACAACTTTAATTTGGAGATACAAATCGAGCTGGAATCCTGAAATTTGAAATTAACATTACCGTCGGAGTTGGACATCTGAGTGTAGGATTGGGAATGTACGTAGTTTTGGATTTTTTTTACCCAGTTTCAGTAATTTATATTCATGGGTACTAAATTTGGTACAATTTGAATTTTATGCGAAACAATAGAGCTAGAATCATGAAATTTGGAGTCAGGATAACTGTTGGGGTGTAAGATCGAGATATGTAGGATGTTTTAAAAATTGTTACTAATGTGTACTAAATTTGGTACAATTTGAATTGTGGGTGAACCGATAGAGTTGGAATCATAAATCTTGGATTTAGGATCAGTCTGGGGGTGAAAGTTTGGGTTAAGTGGGACGTTTTGGAAATTCGTACTACTGTGTACTAAATTTGGTACAATTTGAATTGTGAGTGAACCGAAAGAGTTGTAATCTTGAAACTTGGATTTAGCATCTCTGTTTAGGGTAAGTAAGAAGTTTTCGAAATTCGTACTACTGTGTACTAAATATCGTACTATTTGAACTGTAGGTGAACCGATAGAGTTGGAATCCAGAAACTTGGATTTAGGATCACTGTGAGGGTGTAGGATTGGGGTCTGTAGGAAGTTTTGGAAATTCGTACTACAGTGTACTAAATTTGGTACAAATTGAATTGTGGATGAATCGATAGAGTTGGAATCTTGAAACTTTGATTTTAGGATCACTGTGGGGGTGTAGAATTGGGGTATGTAGGAAGTTTTGGAAATTCGTACTACAGTGTACTAAATTTGGTACAAATTGAATTGTGGATGAACCGATAGAGTTGGAATCCTGAAACTTGGATTCAGGATCACTGTGGGGGTGTAGAATTGGGGTATGTAGGAAGTTTTGGAAATTGGTACTACTATGTACTAAATTTGGTACAATTTGAATTGAGGGTGAACCGATAGAGTTGGAATCCTGAAACTTGGATATAGGATCACTGTGGGGGTGTAGGATTGGGGTCTGTAGGCAGTTTTGGAAATTCATAGTACTATGTACTAAATTTGGTACAATTTGAATTGGGGGTGAACCGATAGAGTTGGAATCCTGAAACTTGGATTTAGGATCACTGTGAGGGTGTAGGATTGGGGTCTGTAGGAAGTTTTGGAAATTCGTACTACAGTGTACTAAATTTGGTACAAATTGAATTGGGGATGAACCGATGGAGTTGGAATCCTGAAACTTGGATTTAGGATCACTGTGGGGGTGTAGGATTGGGGTATGTAGGAAGTTTTGGAAATTGGTACTACTATGTACTTAATTTGGTACAATTTGAATTGAGGGTGAACCGATAGAGTTGGAATCCTAAAACTTGGATTTAGGATCATTGTGGGGGTGTAGGATTGGGGTATGTAGGATGTTTTGGAAATTGGTACTACTGTGTACTAAATTTGATACAATTTGAATTGTGGGCGAACAGATAGAGTTGGAATCCTGAAACTTGGTGTTAGGATCACTGTGGTGGTGTAGGATTGGGGTAAGTAGGAGGTTTTGGAAATTCGTACTACTGTGTACTAAATTTGATACAATTTGAATTGTGAGTGAACCGATAGAGTTGTAATCCTGAAACTTGGATTTAGGGTCACTGTGGGATTGTAGGGTTAGGGTAAGTTGGAGGTTTTGGAAAATTATACTACTGTGTGCTAAATTTGGTACAATTTGGATTGTGAGTGAACCGATAGCGTTGGAATTCTGAAACTTGGAATTAGGATCTCTGTGAAGTGTAGGTTTGGGTTAAGTAGGAAGTTTTGGAAATTCATACTACAGTGTACAGTCATTATGGGGGTGTAGGATCGGGGTATGCAGGAAGTTTTGTTGGAAGTAGAAGGGTACGAATAGTACTAAAATGTACCAAATATGGTACCCTTTTTATTAGCGAACGGGAAGAGCTAGAATTCTGAAATTTGGAATGTTGGTCACTGATGGAAAGTTAGAATGATGTGCAAAGGGTTTTTGGAAATTCGACCTATAAGTGTACTAAAGGTACTAAACTTTACTGAATTTACTTCCTGTTGTATATATATTGAACATATATAGCATGAATCCTGACATATGAAATGGAATACTGGTTGGGAAGTGGTGTTGATGTACGGAAATAAGTACATTGGTACTTATGTGTATAAAAAGTGTAAAATGGTACTAAATTTCGTACTATTTACATTCAGTTGAGTGTGTAGAGATGGAATCTTGATAATCGGAATTAGCTTTAAAAAATCGTACTTATTTGTACGAAAAGTACTAAATGGTACTAAATTTGGTGGAAGTTGGATTTAGGTGAACAGACAGAGCTGAAGTCTTCAAATTGGGAATTAAAATGACTGTTGGAATGTAGGACTGAGGTAGATTATGAAATTCGTACTTATTGGTACGAAAGGTACTATATGGTACTAAATTTAGTACAATTTGGATTTTGCTTGAAAGGATGGAACTGAAAACCTGAAATTTGGAATTAAGATTTCTGTTGAAGATTGAGCTATAGAGACATCTTTGGAAACTCGTATTTATGTGTACGAAAAGTACTAAACGGCACTAGATGGATTTGGGTGAACGGAGAGAGCTGGAAACCCATAATTTGGACTAATGGTTGATGTTTGAATAAAGAATTGAGATATGGAAGCATAGTACCTATGTGTACTAAATAGTACTATATTTCGTACAACTTGATTATGTGTGAACGGATAGAGCTGGACTCCCGAATTTTTTAATTAAAATTACTGTTGGAGTGTAAGAAATTGTTAATTATAGAAACAAAAAGTACTAAATCGGTCCGGAAATCTTACAAATGTGTGAACGGATAGGGCTGTATTCTAATATTTTGAATTAATATTACAGTTTGAGTGCAGAATTGAGATATGTCGGTAATTTTTTAAAATTCGTCATTATGTGTACTAAATGGTAAAAAAATTTGGTACAATTGTGATTCGAGTTAACGGATAGAGATAGTAAACGTAAATTTTTAATTAAAATTGCAAGATTAAGGAAGTATTGGAATTTCGTACTTATGGATACGAGAAGACCTAATTGGTACTAAATATGGTACAATTCGTATTATGTGAGCGGGAATCCTAATATTTGGACTTAAAAATAATTTGGAACAATTTGGACTTTGGTGGAAGTAAGATTAGGATTGATGGATTGATGTAGTTTTAGAAATTCTTACCTATGAGTATGAGAATTACTAAATGGTACTAAATTTGAAACAATTTGGATTTGGTTGAATCTTGAGATTTGGAACTTAGATTACTGTTGAAGTGTAGTATTGAGCTATGGAGACAACTTTGGAAACTCGAATTTATGTGTACCAATAGTATAGAATAGAAAATTCACTAAACTTGGATAACGGAGAGAGCTGGAAACCTAAAATTTAGAATGTTGGTCATTGACAGAGAGGTAGAAAGAAGGACAAAAGGGTTTTTGGTACTAAATTTAGTGGAGGTGACGGTGTTCGAACAGTTCTAAATGGAATTACATGTGGAACCTGTACGTTTTTGCTAAAGTGTGGATTTCGGAAAATAGTGCTTATGTGTATGAAGAGTTATTAATGGTAATAAACTTGATATTAAATGTAGGAATAGAGGTGGAATTCAGAACTATAGTACAACTAATTATACGGTATTCACCATTTCCATATGAAATATTTTTTTATTCCCTTTCCGCATACGAAGTAGCGGGTACTTTGCTAGTTAGTAATATTCGGAAAATATGCTAGTGTAAGGAAGAGGATGATTAGAGGTCAACATCTAATCGGACAAGAGGGTGCAACTAACACGAAATATTGCCTAGGCTCGGAATAAAAATCTGCAGAAAGTTAGAGTTCAGTGACAGTTGTGTAGGGTATCGTATGGTCGACCCCATCCGACTAAACTCCTCCGCTCACTGTTTTTTTACTTATGGTTCGTATAAATTTTCATTTATTTATTTCTAAAAATGTTCCACTGTACAAGTATAGCTTGTGTATTCCATTCATTTACATGTCTAGCAAATGGGGCCTCGTCAGCTAATTTAGCGCTCCATGGTATGGCTGACATATGGCTCTAATTTCATAAATTAGTAGCGCATAATTAATTTGAACATAAAACAAAAAAAGAAAAATATTCAAATATGAATCGTTTAGCATTATTACACGCGTACAGTCGGTGCCAATAGAAATGCAAATATTTGACTTGTATGTATCGAACTTTAAGCTATTACCCTCAGGTCGCATCAATCAAATATTAAATTCGAGACTATCCCAACACAATTGAAGAATGGGCAAGAAATTATGTTCAAAGAGAGTTAAATATAGGTGTGGCAAAAACAATTAAACCTCCCAAAATATTTGGCACACTTTTAAAAGTGAATCCAAAATATAATATGTGGGGAAAAATCGACACAGGTACATATTTACCACACCCACTCACAACACAAGCGTTTTTATTTCACATAATAAAAATTGATAATTTCAATATATTTCAAATTACGTTTAATTGTCAAATATTTCGGTGGCCACCCATGGAATGTAGCGACTTTCAAACCGCCCCCAAAAAAAAATTAATATTTCTCATAGAAACCCTCCGGAATGCACGTGTGCAACAACAACCACTTTGTTTACAAAAAATTGAATCACAATTTCAATACCACGAGTTGGCTTTGATTGTGATAACTGTCCATCCATCCAACCAATCAACCCACTGACTGACTGATGGCTACGTCGTTTGCTAAAAATAGCCTCCATATTCAGTCATTAAAAATAATCTCTCAATTTCTACGTAATCTCCAACAGGGGCGTCCAATAAAAAAAGTTGTAATCAATTCAACTTTTTTTATTAATATTTAATTATTATTTTATAAATAAACCGAAATAAAAAGGTGTATAAAAAAATTGATATTCTCTCATAAAAAAGAGCAAGCATTTTTAGATTCAAATTGTGATCTTTTAAATAAAAAAAAATCTGTTGATAACCAATTCGAATATTCGAAAAGATTTGAGAGAGAGAGAGAGAGAAGGCATAGCAAGACAGCTGCAAGGTTATGAAAACCCCCAAAGCTCTTATTGAAGAAAAATACAAGTTTAGAAAGATCGTAAAGTTCTTCTAATATAATACAAGGATGATCATCTTATATAAGGACAGAGATTCTTCATTTAGAAGACCGGAAAGCCAACGTAAAGAGACAAATTGGTTTTCCAATTTGAAAAATGGAGGAATTCTGATTATTATAAAATATCAGATAACCTTTTTATATAACAGATAGAATATAGAATACCAAATGGCCTTCATATAACAAGTTAGAAGGTTTTCTTAGAGAATAACATAAGTTGTTTTTTCATGGAATACCATAAATCCACCTAATAGAAGACCAGAAATGCTTCTTATAAATGTTCGGAACTCGTCATTATAAGAATACTATAAGATTTTCTTATAGACTAGAGAAAAAGTTTTATAGACAAGCAGAATGACTAATTATTAAAGACCAGATAGCATTTCTACAGAAAACTTGCAGGTCTTCTTATAGGAAATCCGAATGCCACATTGTGGATACCAATTCTTTTTCATATCGGAGGCCTGAAGGTCTTACAAAGTCTTATTGGAATTTTTATAAAAGCCCAGAAAATCTTCTTATAGATATCGCGATAGGAGAAGGATTATTTATAGAATAACTGAACCACTTATAGATAACTAAAACGACTTCTTATATGTGATTTTATGTTTTACAGATTTCAGAAGGTCGTCTTTTAGAACACTAGATCGCTTGACAATACATTTGTTACAAGGCCAGAAGGTCTTCCAATGGAATATAAAAAGGTATTCTTATTGGAGACCGGATATATCCTCTTATAGGGGAGGGGAATAGCTTCTTGTGGCAGGCTACAAATTCCTTTTCATATCATCAGATCAGAAGGTTTTCATTCAAACAATTTGAAAGAACTAATTTGTATCTATTCGTTGAATTTAAACCGCCTAAAAAGAGATAATTGTCTATAAAGATTATATGCTTCAGTTAGATAACCTGGAGTCCCGCTTCAACTCATCTATTGAGGCTCCATGTTTCAGCTCATCTATTGAGGTTCCCTGCTTCAGCTCTTCCATAGGGACTTCCCACTCCAGTTCGTCTTTAGAGACTCCCTAATTAAGCCCGCCTATAGAGATCCCGTGCTTTAAAGTTCCACTGCTTTAGTTGGTCTGTAAAGACTCCCTGCTTTAAATTGTCTATAAATTCTTACAACTTAAGCTCTTATAAGAAGGCCTGAGAGGCCCTCTAATTATATAAAATATCTTTAAGGACTGTAAATTATAGTAGATTATCTTCTATAATTAATAGAACATAAATATTTTCACTATAGAAGATCAATGGTGATCATTATCTAGATGATAACCTAGAATACTTTTTGAAGGTCTTCTATTTCGAAACGTTGTATAGGGTCACTAGCGGATTTTCTTGTAGTAGAAAATTTCTATATTTTTTGAAGTCATCCGCCGATCCGAAAAATACAAGCAAAGGTGAAGAACACTTGGAGCTGTTTCCAGAATTCTTTTATGGCCTTTAATTCAAAATGTGTAGACCCTGTATTTCATTTATTATACCCTACACAATTATGTTGTCAGGGTATTATAGCTTTGTGCAGCCCCAAAAGTTTGTAACGCCCACCTTTAAGTATACCGATCGTCATATCTCGACTAGCTGAGTCGATCTAGACATGTGTGTCCGTGCGTCCGTCCGTCTGTCCATTATAATTTGTAAACACGATGCAGGCCACAGTTATTGACCAATCTTCACGAAATTTTGCTTGTAGGATGGGTTCTGCCCAATGAAGACCCCTATTGTTTTTGGTAAAGATCGTGTTATATTTAGGGGATGAAATGGACCAAATACTTAATTTTTGTCCGTTCTTCTGGTCGCTCTAGAGGCCTCAATTATAACCCAAACATGCCGATTTTTTACATGGAGAAGGGGATCGGTCCAAAGAATAAGCATGCCTGTTTGGATAAAGATCGGTCAATATTTAGCGGGTCAAATGGACTATTACTTTTGTGTGAAAAATGACAAAATTTGGTTGACCTTTAAATTGATACCAACTATATTGTCGTATGTACTCGGATGTGGGAGTTACACTTAAATATTTACAAGTGCTTACGTATTCAGATATTTTTTAGTAACCCATTTACATACTAGAGGGCGGAAATATAGCACTGATCGCTTTGAAATTTTTCATGAGGATCAAGGTATGGTCAAGGACAACGCCTATAATGTTCGGTGATGATCTGATACTAATATTGGGATGAAGTGGACCGAAAACTTTATTTTTTGTGTTTTTTCCAATCGATATATAGGCCACAATTGAAAGCCGAACATCGCAACACAACCCACGGTGAAGGAAATCTGGATAAGTAATTAGAAGGGCTGTACTGAATATTAATAATATTTGTTGCCCACAGAAGGTCAGATTTTCGATTTTGAAGTTGTGTAGGGTATAATATGGTCGGCTCCGTCCGACTATACTGCTCCGCTCACTGGTTTTTAATTGGATTTATAAGGTCATTTTATTATTCAAGGAAATATTTAAGTCCTTAATTAATTTTTACCCTCATGATGGATTTCAGCCGTGCTAATAAATGAAGCATTAGCATAATGGGGAATGGCATTTTTTCAAACGAAGATCAAATTTCAATTCGCGGAAAAATAAATACCCCAAAAACAAATCAAATAATCAAATTAAAGGATTTCTTTAAATAATGAATGGTACCGCGAGAATAGGAAACCGCCATCAACCAGTAAAGCGAACAATTTGTTTTGCACTCAAATTCATAAGAAAGGATTGTGGACTTGTAAGGAATTTAGGCTGAAAAAAATGTTTGTTTCATCAGAATCTCGAAACTAAATATCGACAATTAACATTTTATTACAATCATTTAAAACTGTTCAGCGGCTTAAAGAACAAAAAAAAAAAAAAAAAAAAAATGCAAAAGATTGCAAAAAAGAGAATCAAAAAATGTGAATAGCAACTCGAAACAATTTCAGTTTGATTGAAATGCCTACATTTTAGTTTTAATGAAAATTTATTTCATCAACATCTTCAGCATTATCATTTATTTATTCAGCAAGAATAGTGTCTCCATCATCATCAGATGACGAGGAGTAGCAGGAGGCGGGGCCACTAGCAGACTATCAGCAGCAGCTGACACTGCCATTGTAGTCAACAACTAACACTAATTGTAATGCCTAAGCTTTTAACTCATTTTGAATGGATTTGCGACATTCCATCCATTCATTCATCCATCTATCCATTCACTGGATTTGAATGGAAATGATAAACTAAGCAAAGAAATGGGAATAGAAAGAAGAAAAAACGCTATGCACAATACAGTGGTCGGCATTATTTACTTGGGCTGACAGCTATATAAAAAAAACTTAATTTAACTAAAAAGCTATTGCTGACCACTGTCTATAACAATAATAGATGGAACGTGCAATTAGTAGCGATGAGTCAAATCATGGAAGGATATCCAAGTTGATGGTTACGCTGATGATTACTGGTCATCCATTTAAATTTTCTTTCTTTCATTTTTCCTTACATGTCATCGTGTGTCAGAAAAAAGGTGTCTTAAATACACACACTCACATAAGCACGCACATATTATACGCACACACACTGTATAAATTTGTTAAATTCTCACAATAATTTAGTTAATTATACTAATTAAGCTGGCAATTAGCGTATTCTTACAGAAAAAAAAAAACAACAACAAAACCAACCACACATAGAAATCGATTAAATTAATGAATCAGCTTGGATTTGGTATTAGCAAAAAAAAAGAACATTACAATGGAATTTGAACTTCTGTAGGATACCAGGAAATATCAGGATAATTGAATTAAAAACCACAAATAAGATTGCCGAGAATTTTTTGCTTTTGTAATAATTGGACCACAAATTTAAAGGAGATTTTGTTTACGAAAAGAGTATGACAATTTTTTCAATTTTTTTAGGATACGAGAAGTAAACTAAACTGAAAGGTATAGACGAGTCGAATAAGGGGATCTTCATATTGCATTGAATTTCTGCAGACGAGCTGGAGCGGACAAGCTCTCTATATAAGCTAAGGCAGGGAGACTCTGTAGACAAGTTGAAGCAGGGAGTCTTAATAGACGAACTGAAGCTGGGTGTCAGTACAGAAGGGCTGAAGCAGTGAAACTTTATAGACGAGCTGAAGCAGGGTGTCTACAAATCTCAGGATCTTCATAGAATAGCTGAAACAGGGATCTCTATCGTCCAGTTGAAGCAGGGAGTATTTATGGACGAGCTGAACCAGTGGTCTCTATATACGTGTAAGGGTCCCTATAGATGAATTGGTGTTTTATAAACGAGCTGACGTTAGAAGTACCAATATGCGAACTGAACCAGGGAGGGCCTCTAGACGAATTGAAGTACGTATTTCTAGACATGATAAAGTTCGTTTATATAGATGATGTGGATGAAATCATTAGGAAACCAGGGAATTTTTGCTTACAAGCTTCAGCTCATCCCCTAAGGGTTATTGGCGATCTGATATAGAAAATCGTGACGTGATAATGACATAGATGTTGGGGACCTACACCATACCTGCAGTTGAAGTAACTGGAAATCAATCAGAATATTAACCAAAGATCGACTTCTATGGATGGATGCTGCAGGTAAGGTGGCAGTGCATCTACATCCAATACCTATTTGGCTTTGTAGCGTGAGTTTTGGTTGACGACTACCCTGTAAAAAACGTAAAACTCCGCCAAATTAGACCTTGGTTCTTGAAATTTACATATTCAGTAAGGATGTTTTGAGCGAACTGAGATAAGGGGTTCTCTATATGAAAAAGATATTCTAATTAGGCTGCTTTGGGGAAACTTTTTGGACGTATTGACGACGGTGGAAATCGATTAGTACAACAATCGATGGTGGAATTCTATTTATAGATGTTCCGAATTGTTGGTTGATATTTCCATGGTTCTGGTATGGATAATATGGTGGCAGTGCGCCAACAATTTCTCAAATACCTCAACGGCCCTTTAGTAAGAATTCTGATGAACGACTTCAATTTAATTAAATAAAACCTCCATCGAATTTAATGCGCTTCCTTGGCCTTGGTTCTTGAAAGTTGAAATTCTATCTAAAAGCAGAATGTGTATTTTCAACCAACCATGTAGAAGAACTTCTGGAGTTCTAATATTCTACAGGATCCGTGTCTGATAATTGCTATAAAATATATTTCATACATATACTCATCAAATATAGGCATAATGGCGGGTAACTGAATCTAAGGTATTTAAATTTAGTCCTTGCTGCTTGTTAAATGTAACATCATCTACATATCAACACTCCCTTCCCAGCATTTCAACTGTTTCGTCATTGTATAATTTTCAAATTTCTTATCTTCTATATTTCCAACCTTTTTTTCTTCTTGACCTTGAATACGAATTTTGTCCTATTACAAAATTGCCCCAAAAAAATGTTACAAATCCTTGGAAATTGTTGGTCCTTAAAGTTATTTAATTTGTTTTCTTGATTTTTCTCTCGATTCATTTAAATGCAAAATACCACCCACAAAAAAAAAAAAAAAAAAACTTCGAAGCAAAATACTTTCAAGTAGCAACCAACATTCAATTTAAATCGACATTTGGCTGCTCTAAAATAGTATTTTTTTCTGGAATGCAAAATGTTGTTGCTTTTTTCTTGTTGTTGCTGTTGTTCTTGTTAATTTTGTTTTCTTCCATCGCCGCTAAATGAACATCTTTTTATGTATCTGTCAAACACGCAGCACATAGGCCATCATTTATCATTCACAATGTTTGGCACTTCCTCTTCCTTTTTTTCTGTATCTCTCTCTCTCGTCATTTCTCAAACCCATTTTTGTTTTTTTTTTATTTCTTTCTTGGTTTTTGTTCGTTGTGCATTTTATCTTTTTCTTAGGTTTTCTTCTACGCTTTGTAATTATCTTAAGCAAATATTTATGTGTTTGCTACGTTTTTGTTGTAGTTGTTATTTTACACGTTATGTCAATTCGCGTTTTTTTTGTCATGATGACATAGATGACATGTCGTAAAAGGTCGGTGTTTTTGACATTTGCGACATTTAGAAAATTTGGGAAAATAAAACGAATTTATTTTTAAAAGACCATCTAAGATGTTCTAAGAAAGAAACTTCGATGGCCTATTAAAAGTTCGAGAGAGTCCTCATGGATAGATTGTATGCTAGAGGGAGAGAAGTCGTTAGTCGCTAAATTCGTCTACTATTAATTTGATCTTGTAAAAGTATTCTTTGAAAAGGTTTCCTGTCTACAGAAGACCTGCTGAAAGTATACTATCTGAAGGTCATCTGTCCAAAGGCCTGCTGAAGATCTAATGTCTACAGAAGACCTGTGGAAGACCCACTGAAGGTTTTCTCACAATATATGCGGAAGGTCTTCCGCCTACAGAAGTCCTGCTGAAAGTCTACTATATATAGAGGACCTGCTGAAGGTCTTTTTTCCTATAGAAGATCTGTTGAAAATCTGAAGGTTTTCTCACTATAGAAGACCAGCAGAATAAGACTTGTATAAGGGCTTCTGTCTATAGATACCTGCAGAAAGACTTCAGTCTATAGAAGTCTTGTATAAGGAGTTCTGACTACAAAAGATCTGCTAAAGGTCCTCTGCCTACAGAAGACTTGCTGAAGATCCGATGTTTAAAGAAGACCTGCATACGACATGTCTATAAAAGACCTGCAGGAGGTCTTATGTCTACAGAGGACCTGCAGAAGATATTTCTCCTATAGACAACTTGCAGAAGAGCTTCTATCTATTGAAGAACATGCAAAGTCGTTGGTTCCATTCTCACAATGGCCTCTGTAACTCTTTGTACCCTTAGAAGAACATTGGGTGATATGAGGGTGATTTCTAAAAGTATCATGAGAAAACTTCTAACTTCTATCTTTGGAAAGTATTTGATCTCTGGAAAGTCATCGGTTGACTCTTGAAAGGCTCATGTATCTCTATATTAGCAATGGCTGATTTCTAACTATATAAAGGCCATCTTTTGACCCCATGAGCTCTTGAGATCTCCGAGCAACCTCTGCTAGGCATTCATATCCAGCAACTAAACAACCCATCACTAGTCCTCTTATCAACCTCAAAGATCATCATCATCAGTATCATAATAATCGCCCGGAACAACCATCATAGACATTGCCTAAATGAATATGAGAGCTGTATGCCTGCATGTCTGGTCGCCATTAAATGATGCCTCCTCGTCTTGATGGCGTTTGAAGAAGATATTCAGGAGGTTTCGTTGTGGGTTGTTGGAGATTTTTGTTTTTTTTTTATTTCTTCAACGTGGCATATCACCGCATCACCATGTACTAAATCAAGATTTATGACTATTTGTAAGATGGACAGACAAGACACACACAAATACTTAGGCAGAGATAACTTTTGACAGAATGCCTGTAAACTGGACAACAAACTACACACTTCCACGACAGATAACAACCTGAGCGGGAGGTGGGCGAAATTTATTCACTGACTGGCTTAAGCAGCATTTAAAGTGCCGTAAAAAATATTCAACTACTGACCCTCATCTTAAAGAGCATAGAATATATTTTGCACAAAATTTTCATTTCTCGTTGTTGTTGTTGTTGTTGTATAAATAGCATCTATTTATCCCAAGCTCATCCCAACATCCATATAGTAGTCATTCATTCAGTCAGTCAGCAGCCAGGCACTCATTCCGTTCCATTGTGCCTTCATAATCATCAATGAACAAGAACATCCCATCATGCCTATCGAAAAATACAGCAGATATTTAGATAGAGATTGTATAAATATTGGCCTATTTAAGTTGCCAACCCCCACTACTCACTCAGCATTGCATATGATATTGATAATACCCAGTGATAAAAAGATGCTGATGAATTTCCCTGTCAAAGCCATTGTTGTCGGTCGTTGGTTCGGTTGCTCGCTGACGAACAATTCAATTGTAGGCGTTCTAAGTTAAATGATTTTGCGTTTGGTTGTCAACGTTTTTCTTTTTGTTGTTGTTGTTGTATTTTAAATGGTCGTTTATCAGTTTAGAAAAGGCGTCAAAGTCATCATTGCAAATTCCTGCCAGTTTTCTATTTCATTTTGCAGCCCCGGCGTTATGGCTTTATTTTTTGTTCTCGTACATAGCACGTGCTAATGTTTCGTGTTTCTCAAATCAATTGAATTTTATCATTGGCTTGATAGGAAAATGGGATCTGTGTTTAGATTGACATGATTCCAAGCGATAGACAATTTTATACGTTCCCTCTTCAGTTTCTTTTTGTTTTTGCGAATGATTTAAAGTCTTTTCTTCAAATTACCTTAAAATATCAGCTGCATAGTTTAAGGCGTTAACATATATTGATTGATCCTTTAATCGTATTGAAATTCAATCAATTATCGTTTTCCTTGAGATAATTACCATCAATAAGCATAATTACATATGATGAATTTCGTACAAAACCCCCTGTAATCCCTTGTTAGGGATTACTGCATGTGTGAAGCACACTTTTAGGCGTTTAATAATTAATTGGCCTTTTTAATTGGTATTCTTATGAAAGTATTTTGTTGTATAGTCTTAAATGTATTTGAGCAGATTTGCATAAATTATAAATAACATCAAAATGGGTGGAAGGTCACCCTATATATTTTATGTAGCCGTTATTAGGTCTTATGTTATTAAATTAAGAAGATAAATATATTTATTCGGGGGAAGAAGAGATTACATGAAAATCTTCTTTTAATATGTACAAGAAAATAAAATAAAAGAGACGTATGGGGAACTGTCGTGTTCCTTTAAAATACATTTGAATAATCAGCCTCCGATTTTAAAGAAGTCCTGAAGGGAAATATGTGGACGGGTATGTGAACTATGTTAGAGACAAAGTCCTCATGAATAATTTTATTCTTAATATACTAGACCTTCTTAATGTAGAAGCTGATCATTGAAGGCAGACATCTCCAGGTAGAAGAACTGCCTTCTAACTATAAGATACCTTCAGTGTATAATATCTTGGGGATAGGAGATCCCTAGACATTATTTTTCTCTTTGAAGTTGAAGGTCTTCAAAGATTGCTCATCATATGTTCGGTATTTTGAAGGTTTTTTCCAAAGGAAATGCTAGTAATTTGTCTTTTTCAGACAGCCCTCATATAAAGGAACGGCGTTTAGAACGTTTTTGTCACATTTTCTAATTGAAATCCGAAAATGGAATCCGTAGAAATACTTATTCAGGGTCCTCCACAAAGAATATTAAAACATGTGTGGTCTAAATATGACAGCACTTAATATGTAAATATAGTGTAATTTCCGGTTATATGGGTCCATCATCTATGATACTTCCACTATAAACTTAACCCTGTTGAAGATTTATAAGTTATATTAAAAGGTTATTTCTATATATAAAGGCTGTCGGCAACACCGACTGGCACTTTTTAACTTGTTTAGTGGACATAGATATAAGGTATTCTGAGCACAGATCGGGTAAATTGGAAAAAATGAAAACATGCGGATATAGATTTCTCGTCCTTAGAGGCCCTATGTAAAATCTTATGAGCGACATTTTTGTAGAAAACTTTGGATGTAAAAATAAGTGCGAAAAAGAATCACAAAAGAATTCCTCATTCGATTTTGCTGAAGACATGGGATTTCAAAAAATAACCTGCAAAGATATTCAAAATTTTCCTCATGAACTTTAGAGTTACCAGCAAAAAATGTAACACACCATAAATCAAAAACTTGATTAAGTCTTCCAGGGGTTTTTATATACCTGCCAAGGGTTTTCATTCGCATAAGGAATTTTCCACTCCCCAGAATATTTTTGCAGGGTTGGAAAATGCATACAAATGATCCCATAACTTTTTATGCCATTGTAATCAATTTCATGATCATTTTATGTCCCACACATTATTCGGAATTCTTATAACTCGTGTTAGGATTTAAGTTGTGGGGGACCCTAGGTTGACCTTCAGACATTCTTTGAACTGATATATTTTATAATATGCCAAATAATAAACTAACATCTCTTTCATTTCATTCTCATTTGCACGAATTAAAAATTTGACTTCATTATTTTTGTTTAAATATTAATACCTTTTTTATTTATTTTCAGAATAAATCCCACGTCATTATTTCGGTTAAATAAGTAAGTAATTCTGCGAAAATATTAATTTATTTATTTAAAACTATAATTACGTTATTTATATTGTGTTTGGCCTATTTAAATACCCAGCAAAGTTCACCAAACAATTAACAAATGGAATTTTCATATCGTTTATCGACTTTTCATTATTACTGCTGTTAATTGCAATACAATTTGACCACTGCCATGTCAGGCCGAACAAGAAAGTGTCAATAACTATAATAACAACAACAACAACTGCAGCAACAACAACAATATTAATAATAAGAACAGCCGGGTTCAGTTATTATTAAATGTCAAACTCATGAACCAATCTCATTATCGGCTGATTGACAGATGGAGAGACAGATGGGTGGGACAAATGGGCGGACAGCCAGCCTATGGTGTGTATTCATAATTTGAATAAATGAACAAAACATTAATGGCTAACAAATGAATTGAATGACAGACAGACACTCAGACAGACAGATGGACTGAACTGAGCGTTTGTTTATTCACAGCAAATAATTCAAACCAAATGATGGCTTGGCTGACTGACTCTTTGCCTGGTGTCAGCAGTAGTCAGTTAAATATTTTCATAATGCCACCCAAAAAAAAAAGTGGAACAAAAAGCAGGCCATCGTCTTCCATTCCATTTCTGGCTTGAGTAGTGAATCAGCCGGCCTATATTCAATTGCTATTTTCAATCAAAAACAAATAAATGTCGTCGTCGTTGTCGACATCGTCAATATTCAATAATAATAAATTGATGTTAATATCTTATGAAAAGATAGTACAAATAAATAAAATAAATCTTTTTTTTATTTATTTATAGACATTTAAAAATATTCAATGTTAAGAGGAAAAATAAATACAATTTGTAATGAAATAACTGTATTATGAGGGACATTTTTTTAGCGCACCAAGCGATTGTCATATGTTTTAAAGATATTTGAACTTTAAGAGACCAGTTCAATGTCCTTTATCTATAGAACACGTGGATGGTCTATTGTATATAATTGTGGGCAATATCCAGTTTATATAAAGTAAATGGGCAAATTCTATCCAATGAATTCTAAAGAATTCTGTAAATGGTAATGTGCCAGTCTTCACAGCAATTTGAAGATACCTTGGAAAATAAGATTGAATACATATTTGCTCGGCGGCGGTCCATTTGAGTTGATATTGAAAGTTGTACATTTTACAGACCACAAGTCTGTAAAATATGAGTCACCACTTTTTCATCTGGAGCCCATTTGGATTTGGTCTCGGAATTAAAAATATTGTGATAATTTATAGGGGACCCCCATTCTCGGTGTCATTTTTTTTTGTTTTAATTCGAATCTACACTAATTCAAGATTGTCCCTACAAAATTTCATGTGAAAATCTCAATAACTCTTGAAGATATAGCCGATTTATTGTGTCAGCATCAAATTACGTCTAAAGGGCTTCTCAAACTTTGTGAGTGTATAGCTATCGTATGAACTAGGATAAAGCCAATCGGTAAATATCTTCCTTATTTTTTAACTTTGTTTTTGGCCAAAAATCGGCGATTTTCGAAAAATATTTTTTCAAAGGCGATGTCAATAATCCTAGTTCATACGAGAGCCAGACATGTACTCTTTCTAACACCGTTGGCATTTTCGGATTCCGATGTTCCAGTCAAAAATAAGGACTTTTCTTTAATTACAAAAAACTAAAAACAAAACAATAACAAACATTTTTTGTAAATTATTTTTCTTCTCTTTTAAATCTTCAAATATATATGTGCAAAGTTACAAACCTTAACAAGCATTGGTATTGATTTACCAGCCCATTGAAAATCTTGAAAAAATAAAATCGGGAAAGGGGGGGGGGGGTGGTTCCCTTAATATACCCTCAGCTTTATGACTAATGAGTCTATATACCCGTTGCTGCAATATAAATGTGCCTCATCGAAATATCGATTTTAGACCCCAAAGTTTCTTTGGGCCAAATCCGTTTCAGACCATGGCTGGCTGGAGTAACTGATTTCATCCAATCTTTTCAAATCGTAATATTTCTTCTAAACGTAGGTTAAGATGGGGTGTGTCGATTTACTTTTTCTGCTAGCTCCCCACAGAATGGCTATAATGTTGCTGATTATTAAGCTAATTTAATTTATACAATATGATATTTTATTAAAGCATTTAACATGTTTTAAGACGGGACTTATCGGCCCACTCCTTCTAGTTGGTACCTCCAACACAAAGAGTAAATAATTTGAAAACTTGTAAATCTCATATAAAACGAAGGAAATATCCAATTTCATCCAAACTTTGCACATCGTAATATTTTTTATACGAAGTTAGAACCCGTCGGTTCATTCCTACTGCTACATCCCCCTCAAAGTGCCAAAATTTCCAATTTTATCCACATTTTGCACATTGTAATATTTTTTATACGAAGTTAGAGCCCATCGGTTCATTCCTACTGGTACCTCCCCCTCAAAGTGCCAAAATTTCTAAAATTTGTTCCAAATTTTGCAAATCGCAATACCGTTTATAGTGGCATATGGGTTATAACTAATGCATCCAAAAGTGCCGCGAAAAGTTCTGGCCATTCTTTGATATCATTTATAACGAAATATAGCTTATAGCGGGCCCTTGACTGTTTACTAAATCTAGACAAAGTCTTCCTTGTCCTTCTCATACCTCACCCATAAAGGGTATATTTTTTAATAACTTGTAAAATCGAATGGTGTAAGCGATTTAATCCTAATAATTTACAAAACCTGCATTTAATCGTAACATGGGATCTATAGGGCAATTTCTTCTGGTACCTGCCCACATATTGTCAATACTTTCATAAAAAACATATACCTTATGTATATGAGGCGAATAGTAAATTCTAATTGGTCTAATTGGACTTTTATATTTGTACTAAATATCGATTTAGTGCAATTATCGGCAATATAGGTACATTATCTCAGGTATCTGCCCCACACAAACTATGACAACTTAAAAAAATTATATGATAATAAAATGTTGCTCAATTCGAAATAAACTGAATTAAAAAACAAACAAATCAACCACCTAATTTATGACAATACTTTTCCACTAAATGTGTATATTCAATTAATTTAAATTAAAATTGAAAACTAATTCTAAATAGTCTTCTAAAAACATCTGTGACAATATTAGTTTATTGACTTTAATTCAAAATTTATAGTTCTTTTTTTTAGAAATATTAACGTTGTGGGAAAAAATGTTTTTGTTATAACAATAACTAAACCAACAACATAACAAATTAAACAACTTCAAAAGTTAAGAAGTTCTGTCGACAAAAAACCTGAAATTCTCAAAGCAATGCCCAGCAATCAATGAGCGCTGACGTTAGTTTTGTTCATGTCTGTCCCATTGTGAGTGTGTTTATGTTTGCTATTGTATCTGTGTGTAGAAGTATATATCGAAAAATGAAACTTTGAAAAGTAAATATTTGGTCAATTTTCGAAGAAATTGAATTTTAGTATGGACCACAAGCGTATCTGATGACGTAAAACCTTTTGAATGCAAACAGTGTTTCGAAATAATGAAACAACTAAAGTCAACTTACGGCTTAACGATTCAAGGGTATTTGTTAATGAGCTGACGCCTCGTCTCATTATAAGAGGGTACAGTATTTGGATCGTGAATATATTACGTGGTTCGTAATTCTATATATTAGTGGGGAAAGTAAGGGGTAAGGCAGGGAAGACTATAGTTTCTGATTTCGCCAGTGATACTCATCAGTTTCCTTTGTTGTTTTTTATTAGGGTTATTCTCCCCAGAAGATATTTATAGCTTCTTCACAAAGGAACTTGTATACCCAAATGTCTCTCGTAATAAATAGATGTACTTACGTTACCAGCGATACCACCTCATTGGGAAGCTCGTTTGGAACCAATGAGGATCAGTGGCGACATCCGACTCTATCCCACTAATAAATAGATTTTTTCATATATTTTTATACCCAGCGCCTTATGGCTAATGAGGGTATATACACGTTTATACGGTCAAGATATGTTTTATCGAAATATTAGTTTTTGACCCCATGTTTCTTTAGACCAAATTCCTTTCAGAAAACTTGGATTTATTTACAAATGTCCGTCCGTCAGTCTGTCTGGCCGGCTGGTACGCACGATAACTCTTGAAGGGAGTAATCGATTTCATCCAAACTCATCTTAATATTTCTTTCAACCCTAGTTCAAGTTCGAAGATGGGTCCACTCCTTCTCGTACCTTCTTAATTTTGTGCAATAAATTAAATTTATGATATTATGCGGAACGGACTATCCGATTTGAACCAAACTTCGCACAACCTATCATCTTTACAAAGCCTAGATCAAGTAGAAAGTTGGGACCGCTTGGTCCACTCCTTCTAGTATCTTCCTCACAAAGGGTCAACATTTTCAATATTTATAAATCCAATTTCAGGGGAATGGGCTGTTCGATTTGAACCCAGCCTTGCACAACCTATTGTCTTTACCAAGCCTAGATTGAGTTCGAAAATGGGACCCCTTGACCCATTTCTTCTGGTACATTCCTACAAATTGTCAACATTTTCAATATTTGAATAAATTGAACCAAATCTTGCAAAACCTATTTTCTTTACCAAGCCTGGATCAAATAGGAAGTTGGTATTCATTGGTGAACTCCTATAGGCACCTCCCCTGCAAATGGTCAACATTTTCAATATTTATAAATCCAATTTCAGGCGAATGAAATGTCCGATTTGGACCAAACCTTGCACAACGTACTATCTTTACCAAGTCTAGATCAAGTAGGAAGATGAGACCCATTGGTGCAAACCCTCTGGTACCACCCCACAAATGGTCAAAATTTCCAATATTTATAAATCCATTATTATCTTCATCGATCCTATATCAAGTTCTTCCCCAGAAAGGGTCAATATTTTATTAGCTTGTAAAATAGGGAGCTTATCATATAACAAGAACGCTCCGAATTGTCGGTAGCGGTAGAAAACCGAAATATTAGTTTCTGGTACCACCCCCACAAATGGTAGACGATTCTATTATCTTCATGGATCCTATGTCAAGTTCTTCCCCAGAAAGGGTCAATATTTTATAAACATGTAAAATAGGGAGCTTATCATATAACAAGAACGCACCGAATTGTCGTTAGTGGTAAAAAACCCCCTTTTTTTGCTCGCTTAATCGTCTATATATACTCTCTACAATCTATAAAGACTCCCTTATATCATCCCTGTTTCAGCTCATCTATAGATAATCGTTATTTCAGCTCATATATAGAGACTAACTTCAGCTCGCAGGGAGCCTGCTTGCCTATAACAACTTCCTTCAGAGGTTCACTTCAGTTCGTCTAAAGACTACCTTTAGCTCGTCCATTGAGACTCTCATCAGCTCTTCTTTAAAGACTCACTCCAGCTCGTCTATAGTGACGCAATTCAGCTACCCTATAAATACGGTCTTCAGCTCATTTTAAAGTCTTTTAGCTCCCCTATTGAGATCAGATCGTCCACGGAAATTCTTTGTTTTAACTCATCTATAGAGAATCTAAATTTCAGTTCGTAAATATAGACTCACTTTAGGTCGTCTAAAGAACCTCCCTTAAGCCCGTCTATAGAAACTCTCTTTAGCTCGCCTAAAATCTTATTTCATCTAATCTATAAAGACTCTCTCTTTAGCTCTCCTATACTCCTCTTCACTCCTCTTTGCAGACTCACTTCTACTCATCTATAGATACTTGTCAGCAACTTCAAGCCAATGATAGTGATTTTACAAAGTACCTGACACTTCCCCTAAGTATTTCAAGTGTTATTATCCCGATGTGTGTTCTATAAGTAGTTTATTGGATTTTTCAGCCAATTCACTTCACTGTCACATTAAAGTTTCTAACGTGGGCTAAAATAAGTCACTGCATTTATTTTTTTGTTTTTCTTGAGAAAACAAATATTTTTTCTCTTTGAAAAAATTAAACCGCAAATCACTCTAAGTCGTCTATCGTTTCGAATCAATTTGCGGGTTCAGACGTTATTGCCATTGTCTGCGGGCAAAAATAATACCAGTCACGGTAACAATACGATAATAGCAACAAAATATTGCAGTTGGGGAAACCTTAAGCGAAGTGTGTGAATGTCATGGTTTATCCACGTGTTTTACTTGGTTTTTCCAATAGATTTATTGCAAGTTTTTAGATGTTTATTTTTTTTAATGAAAAATGTTACACCAAAATATCAACAAAATTGTTTTTTAAAGACCAATTTTAAAATGACCACTTGAAATTTATCTGAAAGCGAATATCTTAGCTTTTGGTTGCCCATGGGAGAACAAATTACCTTTTGTTGATCATCTAATTTATCATTTTTTTCAGATGTTGTTGTAATTTTTGTTGTATTTTTTGTGTATGGAGATTTTTGTTTATGTCTTTTTCAAACGCATCAGTGCTGTTTATTTGCACAAGGCATATTAAATTTTAGTGGCTGTTTTGTGGTTATGTTAAAGATATTATTAATTCCCAACAACATATTTCTACGAAATGTTTTTTTGTCTGAATGTTGCTATGTTTACGGCCACTTTGCTTTTATGGCAAAAAATCCACAAGGTTCCCATCCTTTTTGAAATGAAAGTTTAAAAAATAGGAGAAATAAGTCAAGAGATTCAAATAAAATAAATTTTGAGACCAGCTGAATAGTGCAGGACGATGGGAGTATGTAAACATTGATCAGGTTTCGTATATATCTATGTATAGACCTGCATGGAATCGTTATAGGCGAGCTGGGGACAAAAGTTGGAGGAAGACTTTGTAAGCGAATTGTAGGAGTCCCTCTATATACGAGAAGAGGGGGGGGCCCAATGTGGGACATGAAAGAAGGTTTTTTAACCCAGCTGGAGATATGAAAAAAGGGGATATGAAAATAGTGTGGGCCAGCTGCAGAGCTGGAGGAGGACTTTATACACGGACTTATATTTATCTAAGACCTTAATGGAGTTCTTATAGACGATCTGGAGACAGAAGTTGGAGAGAGACTAAAGGGAGATTAAAGGGAGGTTGGATGAAGTTTATTTAATCCAGCTGAAGATTAAGGAGAGGATATCAAAATAGTCTACGCCAGTCTAGGAGTGCTGGATCAGGACTTTATACACAAACTTGTTATAGGGAGTCTAACTATAAGCGTGTTCATTGATATTCCGTCCTTTCTCTTAATTATTTCCCTGCAAATGTTGTTGCAGCCTTGTCCAACACCTAACCTTATACTTGAAATATGAAAATGTTTTTTCTTTGAATTTTTCAATTAGACATGGCAGCAAACCACCAAGAAACATGGATTATTTTTTGTTTTAATACAAAAACCAATTAAAATGAAAAGTTCAAGTCACGAAAAGCTTTAGTTGTTGTTCTATAACAACAATTTATTGCAAAGCAACATTGTTCAAATGTGTTCATAACGAACATGCAACAATTGCTGCTTGATTTTCAAATGTTTGTTTGATTTCAATGAAAAACACTCTTTTTTTGCAAACATGAAAAGAGTCAATGAAATAATAAGCATGTACGGCTGTATGTATGTCTGAATATTTATTTATTTATAGTCTGGTCTTGTTAAAACTTGCCCACAAATCAATATATTTTTTTCATTACAATTCCACGCACTTGAAAATTACGCCATGGATTTTGGCCAACAACAACAACAACAAGTGGTTGTTTGGCAATTAACGCCCGGCTGCCACCAATCAACTCAACGACTGACTGACTGCCTTGCCAATAATGGCAATGTCTCTTGATATTAAAATTGAAAATGAAATGAAAAAAACAAAACAAAAAATATGTTTGTATTTCAGTTTACATTTACATATGCATATTTTGATGTTTATTGCTGCTGCTGCTGCCATTATTATTGGGTCAATGTTGTTAACAATTGAATTGACATTTTTGTTGGTGTTTTTTTGTTGTTGATTGTTTTTTTTTTATTTTATTTTATGCATAATAAACGGCTTAAATATCTCAACACTCGCTGCAATTAGTTGTGTACAAATAAATATCGAATACAAAAATTAATTCAGTGAAATGTAAATAGGTGAAATTATTCCGACGATATTTTTTGTGTTCGTGTCACTACACATCGCTTACAATCAGTTCCGTTTAAATTTAAATAAAATATGATGATATTTTTGCGATTTGGGGACAACTTCTTCTATTATAACCAATATTGCGACACTGGGGGACTATAGATGTTCTTAAGCATAGAGGAGCTGAAGCAGAACAAATTTTTATGAACGAATTTAAAAGGGAATTTCACTGGATGACCTGTACTAGGAATTTGTTATAAAGAATATGAAATATGGTGCAAAATCCATTTTATATATGAAAAACATAAAAAAGTATATATAGCATGTTTTAAAGTTCTTTACGTTTTTAGCTACGGTCCTTAATTTAAATTATGCAATCCAAACCAAAGACAAAAATGTACCTAGCATGGCACGTACGATTAAAGAAACTTCCATACTTTGAAAGCTTCTACTGAAAAACTCACTTTTCAGACTTAGCATACTATGGTTCGCAGGCCTCGATATATATCAGGGGCTACCGTTATGGATGACATAGGTAGATACTTGTGGTCATTCTTAGCAAAATATCTTAGCGATACATTTATTTCGGAATGTTTTATTGTCCCACATTAACATAGCCCAGTCCATAGGGTGGACTATTGTGTTAGGGATTGACCTGTTCCATGCATTCGATTCGTCCGGCTATACAACAGTTTGAATTTGTTTAGCATACGCGTTCGTGTATGGTTTGTACACCACAATTTGTTGGCTGAAGCCTTCGAACGAAAAACTTTCGAGAAACCAAGAAGAGCAGACAAATCATTGTGCACCATGAAAATGAGAGATCTCACAATGGCCAAAATGTGGAATTGACGGCTCATCTGTCCGACAGCCCTAACATGGCATCCAATTGTTTATTTTTATTCCCGCACATCAAGAACATTTTTTGAAGAAGAACATTCTTTTGAAGTGTTATACGATGTGGTGGTCAGATATATACCCTCAATCTATGTTTTGCAGAGGTCTATAAAATAAAACACAGCTTTTTATTTGCTTTATATGTAACGTATATGTATTTTAAAGGGTTGACTATCTTTGGAGAGGTTCCGGATGAGGTTGTCCTATGACACCCCATTTTAAAACCTATTATTACTTTTTGCGCAGTTCGCATCAAACCAGACATTCCATTATCTTGATGTTGTGCTAAAAAATATTGACACTTTGTGGGGAAGTTACCAAAAGTGATGGGCGAACGGGTCCCATATTCAAGTTTGATATATGTAAGGTAAACATATTACGATGTGCAAAGTTTCGATGAAATTCGATACTCCGTTCGCTCCATATGAAATTTTCAAGCTTTCAAAATGTTGACCATTTGATGGAGAGGTACTGGAAGGAGTGCACCAGTCATTGTTAAAATAGTAGGTGTTGCCATTTTTATCGGATAGTCCATTCGCTTGATATTGGAAAAATTAATTAAGTTTGGAAAAAATATTATATCAAATCGGACATTCCACCCCAACATTAAAAAAATGTAAACATTTTGACCCTTTGTGTGGGGAGGTACTAGAGGGAGTGCGCCGATAAGCCCTAACTTCCAACAATGGTTGGTTAAAATATTAGTTTACGCAAATTTTGGTTTTGGATCGGATGCTCTGTTCGCATACTATTATAAAATTCATTTTCAGCACAATTTTTATCATTTCGTGGGGAAGGTACCAGAATGAGTGAACCGGTATACGCCATTTTCTAATTTAAACTAGAGTTGGCAAAAATACGACGATATGCAAACTTTCGATCAAATCGGGCATTCGATTAGCCTAATATTGGATTTATAAATATAGCACTTTGGGAGGGGATGTAACAGAGGAAGGGAACCAATGGGTCCCATTTTCGGACTTGACATAGGCTTAATAAAGATAAAAGGATTTACAAAGTTTGCTACAAATCGGATAGTCCGTTCGCATGCTATATAAAATTATTTTTCAGCAAAATGTTGACCATTTCGTGGGGGAGGTACCATAAGCAGTGGACCAATATTTCCCATCATCGAACATGAACTAAGTTTGGAAGATATATTAGGATGTGCAAAGTTTGGATGAAATCGTTTACTCCCTTCGAGAGACATCGTGTGCACCAGCTTGTCGGACAGACATTTGTAAATCGACCCCAAATTGTCTGAAACGGATTTGTTCCAAAGAAACGTCTAAAACCAATATTTCTATGAGGCACATTTTGGTCATATCCATGCCCACATTAGTCATATTAGGTATTAGTCATTAGGTATAAAAATCATGTTTTTCAGATGTTTCAATCGGAGTGAAAACTGTTTATCGACAATTGGTTTGAGTGCATAAAGGGTGTAAGAGGTCTGAACAATAACTATTTTATGTTAGATACTCCATGGAAAGAACAAAGTCTTTCATTGGAGTTATCAGTTTTGGTAAGAGTCATTCGCTCAATCACTGCATAACTTACGTCGTACAAATGAAGAAAACTGTTAGAAAAAAACTTTTAAATTTGGCCGAACATGACGTTCTTTTCTCGATCATGACTCTTCTGAATGTTTCCATTGGGTTCTATTTGTAGATTATATAATAAGGTAATTTGCTATTATCACACGATAGGTACTCTTAATTAATTCACTTTTCTTATTTGTTTAATTTATTCTATTTTTAGCGATACTAATTTAGTTTATTCATTTGTTTTCTTAATTCTTGGTTAATTTCGCATATTTGCAATACAAACAATTATTTCTAAAAATACACCAGGTGACAAAATAAATAAATGAAATAAAGAAAATTCCAAGATCATTTGATTAAGTAAACAGAAACATGCTGTCCCAATATTCATAACTATCAACTGTGTACATAAAACATAAATATTTTAATTTATTAAAACATTTCTCTTCAACTTCAATTTACGTCAATCAAGTGTGGCTCCTTTTTTGGGCTGCTTTGTCAATTTCTCTAAAGCAAACTTTAACATTTTTTGGCCGTCATTCAATTTCATGTTTGCTTGAGAATATTCAATTTCTTGGAATTTAATTTTTTTCCTCCTTGGCTTTCAAAATCTGCAAAAATTCATAAATTCTTATCAATCATTTAATCTTTAAAAAGAGAGGTGTTGCTGGATCCACAGCAGCAGCAACATCAACATCATCTTTGTGATTTTCTTCGAACATTCACATCAATTCAGTTTTTTCTTTTGTGAAGTATGTATCTATCTGAAGACAACTCCCTCCTACACGTGTTGCAAATTGAACGTAAAATCCGCTCACTCTCGCTTTCGTTTTTTGGTTTGTTGTTGTTGTTTTATTCAATTTACATATTTCCAATTTGAAAATAAATATGAAGAGGCTTTTTCTTTTCGTTTCCCTTCATTCTTCTTCATTCATATTTGGCCTACTGTTGATAAGGCTGGGCGAAGAAAAAATAAAATTTCATTTTTTTTTAATATTTTATATGTTAACTTGCAAATTGTATTGGTATTATATTGAATTTTGCAAGGAAGCCAAATCTGAAATTAATATTATAATAATACTAAGAAAAAAACGTTTAATGGGGAACAACAAGGATTTAATACCCTACACAAGGTTATAGAAGGATAGGCATTATGGCATTAGATCATCTTCTGGGCAAAATTGGGTTTTCTTATCCAAAAGCAAATGACTGAGGGCCAAAGTGTGTGTGTGTGAGAGAGAATAAGTCAATTCAGAAGCCAAGAATGCCAAATTTTTTCTTATATCATATTAAACTTTCTTTTAGTAGAAGATAAAGAAATTCTCTAAAAAATTACCAATAATCCTATCCTTAAGGAAACTCAAAATATCTACTGATATAACGGTCTTCTTATGAAAGATCAGGATCAGGATCATCATATAGAAGAAAATGTCTTTTTATATAAGACCAGAATACAATCATAATATCTCCTACAGAACTCAAATAGGTTTTCTTATGAAAGCCGAAATGACTTCTTAGAGAAGTCAAAATTACTCTTTGTAGAAATAGAAAGAAAACTTGTTTTATAAGACCATCAAATGGTTTCCTTATTAGAGACCAAAAGGTCTTCTCATAGAATAAAATCGTCCAAAATCGTCTTCTCATAGAATACCAAATCATCTTCTTATAGAAGACCAAGTCGTCTTCTTATAGAAGACCACATTTTCTTCATTTAGAAGACCAAATGGTCTTCTTATAGAAGACCAAATTTTCTTCATTTAGAGGACCAAATGGTCTTCTCATAGAAGACCAAGACCAAAGAGGCCAAATTTTCTTCATTCATATAGACCATCAAATGGTATCCTTATAAGAGACTAAAAGGTCTTCTCATAGAATACCAAAGGGTATTCTTATAGACGACCAAACGGTCTTCTATAGAAGACCAAATCATCTTCTTTTAGTAGACCAAATCATCTTCTTTTAGAAGATCATGTCGTGTTCTTATAGAATACCAAATTGTTTTCTTATGGATGACCAAAGGGTCGTCTTATATAAGATCAAGTCGTCTTCTTATAGAAGACCTAATAATCTTCTTGTAGAAGACCAAATAGTCTTCTTATAGAAGTCCAAATGGCCCTCTTATAGAAGATCAAATGGTGTTCTTATAGAAGACCAAATGGTGTTCTTATACAATCGTCTTCTTATAGAAGACCAAATAATCTTCTTGTAGAAGAACACAGCGTCGTCTTATAGAAGACCAAATTGTCTTCTTATAGATGACCAAATGGTCGTCTTATATAAGACTAAATTGTCTTCTTATAGAACACCAAATGGTGTTCTTATAGAAGACCAAATGGTTTACTTCTGTAAGAAAGGGTCTTCAAGTTAAAGGGTCTTCAAATATAATACCAAGGTCAATCAGTAGGTTTTTTCATAGAAGACCAAAATGTGGTTTTTAGAGGATCAATTACTCTTCTTATAGATGAATAAATTTGCTGAGCTCCGAGGGTTTTTATAATGTTGATGTGTTTGCCCCCTTCAGAGAAAATAGTAAGAAAAACTTCACAACTTTTTAGAAGTCTTCCATACGAAACCTCGAATTCCATGGAAGTGTTCCTTTCGGCCTTAAAAAAAAATCGGTGTTTCCATAAGATCGCTCCTATTCGATTAAAGTTCCACGAGCAGAGTTTCGTTGTCCATGCCCGTTTTTGTTTTGTTTTGCAATTGCAATATAAAGGATTATCTTCTTCACAAAACAGATAATTTCTCTCAGAAAAAAATCCTAAATTCCATTACCATTATACTCTGCATAAATATCGATATTCCCCGAATCTCTTGGTAACAATTATTTCCATGTACACATTTTTCTCTATCCAATATAGGGTTATTACCAAATAGAGTATCTCAATTAAATACACAAACTACCCATCTACCTTCATTTCATGTTAATACCATTCATTCACTTTTTTCAATTGCAACAAAAAATCTATTTCCCAAATACAGGTATTATTCTATACCCAATATCTTAATCTGTTCAATCAATTCCCAAGTTACTCACAACAATTTCAATAGAACATCTCACACACACACACATCGCCATTCATAATTCAATATATATTTTATAACAGCACTTCATACATTGATTTTCAATTGGAAAGCAAAATAAAAAAAAACACACACACACACACACAAAATTGAAAACCCGCCTTCAATGCATTGCCATATCTAGCGTTTGGGATTTCAATTTCCAATATAAATTCATTCATTTGCTGTTGCTTTTGTTGATATTTTCACTTAACTGCAAATGCTGCCACTTGTTATGTGTCGCACACACAAACTCACACACTCACATATACACGTGAAAACACATGTATGACAATATTGTGTTAACAATTGTTCTTTATTTTTATGCTGCACACTTTGATTTGAACTGTGTTTTCCAATATTGAATATTAAGTACTCTCCACTCGTTGGATGTGTCTACTTTTTTTCCTATCCATCGAACGGAAACCGGAAATGGAGTGCTATGCCATTGTTAGCTTTTCACACAACACAGCAACACATGTCCAACAATTGTTTCATTGCTGTTATGGGGCCATTGTCGCCTCTGTGTCTGTCTAACGATTGCTGAGAGTGCTGGTGTTTTTTTATTACCATCAATTTCCGTTTTTTTTTTTGGTTACCTGTTCGAAACATGTTACTGATGGGGAGTTATTTTTTTTGGAAACATCCTTTTTGTAACCAATACCATGAAGGAAAGTACTAACCAGTATAGAATACCAGAAGACTGAATTAGAAAAATACCATATGCTCTTGTTTTATAAGAAAAAGAGAAGAATACCTTCTGTTTTTTATAAGAATTAGACTTTGAAAGACGAAGGAGACCTACTCCGCTATGAGAAGAATATTTGCTATTCTATAAAAAATTTAACATTTCATATTCTATGAGAAGAAGACTTTCAGTTATTCTATAAGAATAGCCTTCTGCTCTTATATATGAAGATGAACTTTCTCTTCTATAAGAGGAATACCTTCCTTCTCTTCTTCTAACAAGGAAGACTTCCCTTTTGCTCTTCTATACGAGGAATACCTTCTTTCTGCGCTTCTAAAAGTGGAAAACTTTCCTTCTGCTCTTCTATAAGAGGAAGATTTCCCTTTTGCTATGAGAAGGGTTTTAGCTCCACTATGTGATGACTTTCAGTTCTTCTATGAAAAGCGACATTCAGCTGAGATGAATATCTCTTCAGTTCTTCTAAGAGAAACCTTATGCTCTTATATGAGAAGATGGCCTAAGAAGGAGATCTTCTGATCATTGTTTAAAATACCTGCTCGTCTTTTATATGATGTGCTCTTCTTTTACTTCACGAAGTTTTTTGTTCTTCTGTGGGAAAAGCTTCCGGTCTCCTATGAAAACATGTAAGAAGGTCTTCTGCTCTTATATAGAAATGATTTTTTTCATTGTTTATGTATCTGCGTACATGTGTGTGAGTACCGCATGTATCCATACAGAGCCAAGTATGTAAATTGTAATAAAAAGGAAACATTGGAAACATTTTTTTACATGCCATTTCGAATGATAGATAGGTATGGATATAAGTACATCAAATGGAGCGGAGTGGGGGCCCAACTTTTGTATGTCACCTGTTTTTTTTTCTGGTGGCCATAAGCAAATGTTGGTTTGTGTTGTGGATGACAAAAAAATTGACTTACAATTGCTTTGAATGAATGGCAACGACAATAACAACAACAAAAAGGTACATGCAAAATGTTTTTAATTTGAATGAAAATTGTTTTCATTTTTTTATTTTGTTCTTTGACACATAAATTTCGCTGAATGGAAACAGAGGAAATAGAAGAAAAAAAAAAACAACGTCAATTGACATTATCTTGTTTTTGTTTTGTTTTTTTGTTCATGTAATTAATGTTGTTGGTGCTTTTTGTTTGTATTTTGGTGTTACACATTACAAGTATTTGTTGTTATTGTTGTTGTTGTTTTAATTCTGCTTTATTACAAAATGTTAAATAGGCCACTCACGTTGATTGGCCGGGGCTTAATAAGCCCAAGTGCATATTTAGTTCATTTACTGGTGATGTTGCTGTTATTGTTATTGTTGTTGTTTTTGTTTTGCTGTTACAATGGAATTTACATAGAAAAGCTTGTCTAAATAATCATTTTCGGTCCACATTCTCTCATGGGTAGCTCAAGGACGGTCTCATTTAAAATGATAATGACCACATTATTATTAACCTAAAATCAACAAAAGAACATCAGCAGAATTTTTTAGTATTTTTTTCTTTTCTTTTTTTGCAATGGTTTGGTGAATATAATTAGTTGTGATATTCGCATAGTATTGCTTGAGATATGGGAAGGCAAATAAAAGGTTGGATGCTTTTGTAAATTGATGGGGAAATTAAAAATGGGTGAAATAAACAATAGGAAATAAAGTAAATAAAACACCAACTAGGAGCCACCTATAGATGACATTTTTAGGAAAACGGGACATGTGTTCTTCTTAAGGAATATAAGAAGATTGTCCTACAGCAAGGAAAGGTTAGTTTCTCATAGCAGAATAAATGTTTTTTCCTTTAGATGGTAGGAGGCAGAAAGGCAGAAAGGCCAGAAAGTCCTCCAATAGAAGGTCAGAAGTTCTTCTTAAAAATAGAAGACCAGAAAGTCTTGCTATGTAACTTATAAATAATATCCTTTTGAATGTTTGAACAGTTCAGACGACCTTTCTCTAAATCTAATTGGTCTTCGTATTTAATACCAAAAGACATTCTTAAAAACACTTAAACGCTTTGTTTAGAAATCTGTATACTGTTTTTATAAAGAGCTGAAAGTCTTCTTATAGAAAAGCTGGATATTTTCTCATGAAGGAACAGCAATAGGTGTACTTTTAGAAGAGAATGACTTCCAATAGAAAATCAATAAAATAAGAATCCCATCAGAACTTTTATAAGAACATCAACAGCTGTGGTGGACTACTTAAAGACGAACTGTTCTTGAAGAAGAACTATGTTGGTTCTCTTACAGATTGGCGAGAAGGCCAGTTTATCGAAGATCAGTCTTTTACCACAAACCAAGTTAAGAAATAAGGAAGATCTTCAGCTATTGGATTTATCCTAGTTCATACGATAGCTATACATTTACAGAGAAACGTAATCGATTGTGTTATTAGTTTTTGAGTTATCGTGTCCGCCATTCGCAAAAACGCTGTTTGGAGAAAAAACGCGTTTAAAGTTTGAGAAGCCCTCTTGCTATTTCTTCAAAAATTGTTGAGATTTTCATTGAAATTTTATAAGGACATTCTTGAATTGGTGTAGTTTCGAATTAAATCAAAATACAAAATTAATTTTTTTGAAACCGAGAATTTGGTTCCCTTAATATATTCCCCCTACTCGATTTAATAAAGCAATTAAATTGATTTTGACATTAAGCTAGAGACTCAAAAATACCCTCCCAAACAATGCCAACTTCAAGATCTGTTCGAACCCAAAGCACGTACGCCTTGATACTGAATTAAATAGTCATTTTTGTTCATATCCGGAAAATTTGTCCTAAACTAACAAACAGCAAACATCCTGAATGCGTCCTGTCTATGTGGCATCCTTTTTTGTTGGTGCTGCCAAATAAATCTCAATTAAAGTCCATGGAAAACAACAAGGGTCAAAAACCGGCACTACTCCGCCAGGCATACTCAATAGCCCATGTTCATGAAACTATGGGTCCCTCTGTGGTTGGTTGTTGCTGTTCATTTTTAGTCAAAGAGGTCATGGGGTTATGCTTTATTGCATAGATATGTAGATCTGTCTGTTCGTGTATAGTTTTTGTTGTTTTTTATTTTGTTTTATGGATACGCTGTCCTTTTTTATGCTGTGGCTGGAGGGTGAAAGGAATGTAAGCATCGTTGCTTTTCCTTTATTGCTAAACTAAACTTGAGGTGTAAATGTTTCTGTTAAATTTTATCTGCTCCGTTGTAAAGTAGGCCACACATTTTAGTCTACTTTTGGTTTTTCATATTTTTTCGTTTTCTTTTACCTTTCCTTTTTTTCAGAAAATAGAACGAACCAAAATAAACCAACTACAACCTTCGAGAGTTGTTGTTGTTATTGTATTGTATTCATATAACTGCCACAGTTGAAAGGTTCCTTTGAAAAGGGTATTTGTGGTTAGAGGTGATTTTCCCAGAACATTAAATCATTTTCTTTTTGCGTTTGGGCCCTTTCTAATTGAATATGTGTTAATGGTGGTTCTATCTTCGTTTCATTTTTTTGGGGAAGAAAAAAAAAATGTCTCGGTCGTTGCTTTTAACCGCACCACTTCTCTTTTCTTTAGGCCTAGGGAAAATATTTGCTATTCCGCCCACACATTGAGGAAACATTGTCGAAAAAAATATTTATTTTTTGTAAGCCTAGCAAAATGTCAGGAGGATATACAGCCATACAGAATTCACTTCAATCGCCCACAAGAATAACCAAACACAGACATACACCCATGCTATAGCAAAAAAAAAAAAAAAAAAACATCTATTCGGTATTACTTGTTTGAATTGTGAAAAGTGAATTTTTCCACATGACTTAGACACAAAAACTGAATATTTTCTTTACTTTAAAAACGGTAAAAATAGAAAAAAAAGGAAAAAATGCAAAGGGTATCTTAAGGTTATCCTTTTTATAAGTTTTAAAAAGACTTTTTGTGGAAATACATCTGAGGAAAATAGTAATGACGTCCACATGTAAAGATGAACTTTATATGGGATAATCTTCTTATAGGATAACAAACAGGAAGATTTGCTACGCATAAAATGCGGAAGGTTTTTTGACGAAAAAAAATAAATAAAATAACTGAAGGTATACTCAAAGAACAGCTGAAAATATTTAAAAAGGGATTCCATTTTAAGAGCTGCAGGAATTCCCATACAAAAAGTAACAAGTTTTCTCATAAAAAAGCTTAAGGTCTTTTACATAGAAGAGAAAAGGTCTTCTTCATAGAAGAACAGAAGATCTCATTTTTCATAGAAGTTGAATGTCTTCTTTTTCATAAAAGGGATGAAGGTCTTCATCATAGAAGTGCTGAAGGTCTTCATCGTAGAAGTTCTAAAGGTCTTCATCATAGAAGTGCTGAAGGTCTTCGGCATAGAAGTGCTGAAGGTCTTCGTCATAGAAGTGCTGAAGGTCTTCATCATAGAAGTGCTGAAGGTCTTCGTCATAGAAGTGCTGAAGGTCGTCTTCTTCATCATGGAAGAGCTGTAAGTCTTCTCCACTACTGAAGGTGTTCTCAGAGAAGTGCTGAAGTTCTTATAAGAAGAGAAGAGCTAAATCTTTTAGCATAGACCTAAAGATCTCACAGAAGGCCTGAGAATCTTCATAGAAAAATATTTTCTTATTGAAGATCAGGAAGTGTTTCCCAGAAAAGTTAGGGTCTTCTCATAGAAGAGCAGAAGTCTCTCTGAGAAAGCTTTATTTTAAAATTTCAGAAGATCGTTTTGTAGGAGACCAGGGCATTGAACATTAAAAAATATTTTCATATGAATCCAAATGACCGCCTATTTACAAACGACCAAAATGCCCTCCTCTTGTATATAGAATCAGAAAATCTGCTCAGAAACCTGAAGGGTGCTGAAGGCCTACATCATAGAAGTGTTGAAGGCCTTCTTCATAGAAGAGCTGAAAGTCATCTCCACTGCTGAAGGTGGTGTTCTCAGAGAAGTGCTGAAGTTCTTATAAGAGAAGAGCTAAATCACTTAGCATACCTAAAGATCTCACAGAAGGCCTGAGGATCTTCATAGAAAAATATTTTCTTATTGAATATCAGCAGGTGTTTCCCAGAGAAGTTAGGGTCTTCTCATAGAAGAGCAGAAGTCTGCTCAGAAACCTGAAGGGTTGCTCTAGACGAATTTTATAAAAGACGGAGACCTGCAAATCTTCTCAAGAAGATCAGAAGTGATTTTCTCATAGATGTCTGATCAGAAGATCGTCATTTTAAATAGGACCACATACCCAGATTATAGAAGCCCAAGAGAAGAAGATATGTAGGTCTTCTCAAATAAGATCGCGATAATCAGAAAAGATCTGAAAGTCAGTTCATAGAAGAACTGAAGGTCTTCTATTCAAAGATGAGTTTGTTAGAAGAGTTGGTCTTAAAGATCGGTTCATCACAAACTAAATGTTCTGCTTGGAGAAGACTAGAATGCACTCCTGGTTTCTTTTACTTTCTGTCGGAATATTAAATTGACAATGTCATGAAGATATGCTACACAAATGTATAACACTGAACCACGTATTGAAGCTGAACCTCTAATAATAAAATTTTAAAGACGTTTTATACTAAGCAACCACTGCTTTTATGTTTTGATCCGATTATGTTTTTTTTTCTTTTGATAAGTTTTCTCTGCGTATCTGTGTCCTTCCAAAGGATATATTTTTAGCATTACAACAACAACTAAAATAACTTACTATATCCTTTCTGCTTTATATTTTCAGATTTTAAAGTGATTTATTTGTAACCCCTTGGCAAACACTGCTCGAAGGACTAACGAAAAGAAAATCCCAAGAAAACTAAAAACAAAATCTTGTCATAACCTGAGAGGTCATGGTGTCCGTGAACATTGTTTGCTTGTGACAACAACGAAAAAAGTGTCAATAAAATATAAACAGAACAAAAGAAGGAAAGAAGTTTCGGTGTCCGACAGGACAAGAATAACAAGAAAAACACATAAATTGAAGTGGCAACCCCATAAACGGACTTTGGAAATTGTGTGACAACAGAATTTGAAACGTTTTCAGAGAAAATTAACGCCAGAAGTTATCTGCAATAACTGGGAAATCTCCTCTTTGTTTCATTTTGACAAATAACTACCAATTAAGTGTCCGTCCACAAAAAGAAACAAAAAATAAAGATTTTCTCGATTCAGTCTTCTCCCAAGAAAAAAAAACAAAAAGAAACGAAGAAACATCCAACAAGCAACGCACAATAACAACCAGAATCCCAGTGTTGATGGAGGATTGAAACTGAAAATCGAAAGAAAACAAAAACAAAATTGTTAAATTTTAACCTGACGAAAAGCCTTTTCCCGGGGAGCAGCAGTAATAAAAGGCTTGGACAACAGCAGACCGCTTGCTTTGTTTGTTTGTAATCTCGAAATTTCACTTGTCAAGCCAACCATTCATCCACCCACACACAAACACACACAATGGCGGATTTCTCATCACTGGAAATGGGTTCGGTTGACCGACCACCCAATCGCTTTCAAGTGAATCCTGTCAACCACAAGAACAACAATGACAAGACAACGGCCGGCGATGATGTGCCACATGAAGTGTATCGTCGTTTGACCGGAACTGATGGTGAGCCCATCGAGGATGATACCTTCAATGAGGATGCTTCACAAATGGTCAAAGCCCAACCCAAAACACAGAGGTGAGTGTTAACAGCCCTCTGGCAAATAGAAAAAAAAAACATTAAATCTGTTACGATTACCTGCCCTTGGGGTAAGCGAGCAGGTTGAAATATTTCGAGTCTTATTTTAAGCATTAGTTCTGCCAAGAAATAGGATTCACATTCGGGCATCTCTATTCTATTTTGTAGTTAATAAGAGGTTTTACAGATCCACTTTAGTTGTCAACCCAAGAAAGGACAAAAAGAAGTTTTTCTGAGGCAAATTACATGATTTCATTTTTGAAATAAGATTTATTTAATGCTCAAAGCCATACAGGAAATTGATGTTGTCTTTTAACTCAGAGTAGGGATGGGGAGTGAAAGGTGGTATTTTAAATTTACCATCACATACGGGGCCATAAAGTCAACTTTAATACGATTAGACGATCAACCATCCAAAGATATTTATGTCAAGGCCGAGGAAGTCTTCTTATGGAAAACCATAGATCCATCTGATAAGTGACTAAAGGATTTTCGTATGGAAGAGTAAAGGACATTTTTGGAAAGACAGAATTGTAATTGAAGACCTTTAGATCTTCTTATAGAGTACTAGACGTACGTTTAATAGAAGATCGTGAGGAATTTATATAGAACCCATTAAAATCATTATAACAGAATGTGGTTTTTTAGAGGTGAAAAACATACATCTTCGCTTGCAGTCCTGGAAGTCGTTTTTCTATAGAAGACCAACAAAGTCTTCTTATGGAATGGTGAGAACACGCTTAAAGCTTTAATGGTAATTATTTTATTAGAAGTAGAAAGTTTTTCTTGTTCATTTTTCATTATAAGTGCTTTCAAAAATTTTCGTCTATAGTCTCGGTGGTCTCTTCAAAAGTCCATGCCTACAGTGTTAGAAGTGCTTTCAAAAATCCATGCCTATTGTTAGTGTTGGTTTTCAAAAGTTCTTGACTATGATTGGAAGTCCTTTTAATATCCCAGGTTTAAAAACATAAACGTTCTTTCAAAAATAGTCGCCAATAATCTTGAAGGCCATTTCAAATATGGTCTAGGAAATCCGTTTAAAAATCCACGCTTATAGCCTTGGAAGTCCGTTTAAAAATCCACACTTATAGCCTTGGAAGTCCGTTTAAAAATCCACGCTTATAGCCTTGGAAGTCCGTTTAAAAATCCACACTTATAGCCTTGGAAGTCCGTTTAAAAATCCACACTTATAGCCTTGGAAGTCCGTTTAAAAATCCACGCTTATCGCCTTGGAAGTCCGTTTAAAAATCCACGCTTATACCCTTGGAAGTCCGTTTAAAAATCCACGCTTATAGCCTTCGAAGTCCGTTTAAAAATCCACGCTTATAGCCTTAGAAGTCCGTTTAAAAATCCACGCTTATAGCCTTGGAAGTCCTTATAAAAATCCACGATTATAGCCTTGGAAGTCCCTTTAAAAATCCACGCTTATAGCCTTGGAAGACCTTTTAAAAATCCACGCTTATAGCTTTGAAAGTTCTTTGGAAGGTTTTTTTAAAAATCCACGCTTATATCTTTGGAAGGTTTTTTTAAAAATCCACGCTTATAGCTTTGGAAGTTTTTTAAAAAATCCACGCTTATAGCCTTGAAAGTCCTTTTAAAAATCCACGCTTATAGTTTTGGGAGTCCTTTCAAAATCCACGCCTTTAGTCTTGAAAGTCACTTCAAATATCCTCACATATATTCCTGAAAGTCACTTCAAATATCCTCACATATAGTCTTGAAAGTCCTTTCAAAGATACACGCTCATGGCCTTCGAAGTCCTTTCGAAAATCCACACTTATAGTCTCGGAAGTCTTTTCAAAAATCCACGCCTACAGTCTTGAAAGACCTTTCAAAAATCATTGCCTACAGACTTGGAAGTCTTTTCCAAAATCCACTCCTATAATCATAGAATTACTTCACAAATCATATCTAAATATTCTTGTAAATCCTTTCATTAATCCACGCGTATAACCTTGAAGTCATTAATTGAAAATATTTTCAATAAATCCATGCCTATAATTTTGGAAATCATTTCAAAAAATCTACGTCTATAGTCTTGGAGGTTCTTTGTAAATTCCATCATTATAGAATTTGAATTTTCTTAGGAAATATTTTTAAAATATCCATTCCTATAACCATTGAAATACTTTTTAGAAATCCACGTTGAAAACCCCACAATTAACTTTAAAAAAAATCCTCTATTATAATACATGAGACCCAAGGATCTTCTTCTTCAGGAAATATATTAAAATTCATGGCGAAGGGTATAACATTTTCGTTGCGACCTACCTTCTCTTCGATGACGAGGAAATTAATGTACATCTTCAATTTGAATTGAGCCAGATTTGCATTTGTGGCGAATTTATTGTCTTAATGCCAAAAACAGCTCTATAATCATTTATTACCAACTGCTGGTAATAAATTACTGTGGGAAAACTTTTAAGGCAAGTTCATAGTCCTCCGTGTACAACTTGCACACGTTTCCATTTCAGTTTTTAATATCTCAGCAAATGGAATTCCACTCCAACGCATATTCTCCAGTTTGTTGTACAATTGACAGATGGTGGCATGAGCGCTTTTGTTTTTCGGGTCTTAAGGAATTTCGCCTAACAAATCAACTGCCATTGAAGTTCAGAGATTCATTGGACGGCTGTTGTTGTTAGAGCTGCCTGCCAGCTAACAATTATTCACGACGAGGCATGACAAGTCAAACTTTTGGTTGCCTGGTTATTTGTCTTTTTTTTCTAATTCGCCTTCGTCTTTTGTACAAAGATAGACATTAATATCACTTTTAGGGAATCAAAGGTAACCATAAGGACTCAGCAATTTACCTTGCTTTCCTTTTATTGGTAGCAATGAACTTTGCTGGGTTGTAATGCTTTGAGTTACTTTTTTTTTGTTTTTCTTCAACTCTGTTCTGCATGTTTTTTCTTGTTATCCTCCAGAATTCAAATTGCATTCCATTTCTGGCCATTCACATTTCTTATCTTGCGTGTGCTAGTCATTATAAGTTGTCGTCATATGTTCATTTGAATTTTATGACTTGTTACATATGTGTTCTGTCAGCTGGCATTTACTTAAATGGCATTGTTGTGTGATGCATACTTTTAGGTGTTAACAGAGAACTTTAAAATATATTAAACTCAAAATGTAGTTGTAGGGAATAATTTAGTATTTAGGATGTTTATCTAGGTATTTGGAAAAGAATATATGTTAAGTGTTGATACCTTGTTTGAGATGTATGTTTAAGGTTTGGTGCATACTTTTAGGCAATAAGAAATATATTGTCAATTAATTTTAATTGTATTTAAAAATTTTCTATTGTCCTAAAAACTAAAGTCTAACATTATTATATTTTTTTTAATAACGCTTATAGACATTGTACTCGCCTAATAGTTTTTTTTTAATTCACGACTTAAATTCCTCTAAAAATTTGTTTTAATAATCTACGCATATAGTCCTGTTGGTAATTTAATTTTTTAATATTCAACAATTCTGGCCATTCACGTTACACATTATGCATGTGTTAGTCACCATAAGTCGTCGTCATATGATCATTTCATTATGACTTGTAACATATGTCTGTTTGAGTAAAGGAGACAACAGCTGACATTTACATAAATGGCGTTATTGTGTGCTGCATACTTTTAGGTGTTAACACAAAATTTAATATTTAACAAGCTCAAAATAAAGTTAGGCATTTAAGGGGACCCCCCCATTCTCGGGGTCAAAATTTTTTTGATTTAATTCGAATCTACACTAATTCAAGAATGTCCCTACAACATTTCAAGTGAAAATCTCAAGAAGTCTTGAAAATATAGCCGATTTATTGTGTCAGCATCAAGTGACGGCTAAAGGGGTTCTCAAACTTTGAACGCGTTTTCCTCCTTTGCGAATGGCGGGCACGATAACTCAAAAACTAATAACCCAATCGATTGCAAATTTGTACATGTTTCTCTGTGAGTGTATAGCTATCGTATGAACTAGAATAAAGTCAATCGGTAAAGATCTTCCTTATTTTTTAACTTGGTTTTTAATCAAAAATCGGCGATTTTCCAAAAATATTTTTTCAAAGGTCCACTATTTTGTTAATTTTAGAGCGAAGTCAATAATCCTAGTTCATACGAGAGCCAGACATGTACTCTTTCCAACACCGTTGGAATTTTCGGATTCCGATGTTCCTGTGAGGAGTTATAATGCCCGCCATCGAAAATAAAGACTTTTCTTTAATTACAAAAAACAACAACAAAACATTAACAAACATTGTTTGTAAATTATTTTTCTTCTCTTTTAAATCTTCAAATATATATGTGCAAAGTTACAAACCTTAACTTTGCCCACTGAAAATCTTGAAAAATTAAAATCCAGAAAAAATTAAAACAATTTGATATTGTTTGCTGTGACGTATGTTCAATGATTGGTGCATACTTTCAGGCAATAGGAATCAAACCAGAATTTTAACTATTGAAATGTTTTGAAAATATATATTTTTTTTAATAAATCCGGCTTGTAGATCTTGACTCTAAGGCATATTATTATGGAGGAAATTGTATAGAGTACTTACTATAGAGGTCTTATAATAGAAGATCGGCAGTCCAAAATAAAATAAGGCCAACAAAACGCTTTACTGTAGGCCAGAATGTTGCCCTATGTAGGAAAAAAAAACAAATATGGAGATCTATAGAAACCAGAAGATTTTCTTATAGAGGATCAGACATCCATGTTTTTAGTCCAGTAGGTCGTTCTTCTATAGATGACCAAAAATTCTTCTTATGCAATGTTGAGTTCACATTCACAAAGAGGTACTTAGTGGTCTATATTGAATTTTATATCCACACCAATAGCCTTGAAAACCCCACGATTAAAGCCTTGGAAGTACACCTATTAAACATATTTCTTTTAATCCACGCTTTAAGACGTTGATGTCTCGAAATAGTATTTTTACAAAAATCCAACCTTATAGCCCCTTATTTTGTACATCCAAGCTTACAGCCTTTAACTATTTGTTTAAAAAGTCCTTTAAAATATATTATATTTTAATACATAATGATATCTTATTTGAAAGAAGTCCTGTAAACATTTTTCAAAAATTATCATGAAAATAATTTAAAAAAAATCACGTTCTTTAAAATATTGATTTTTAAGTTTACGTTTTTTTTTTTAATAACTGGTGCTTTAGCATCATCTAAAAATATTTCAGTTTTTGTTTAGTCCACGTCCATCAACCAAATTTCCTTCTTCTTAAGAAAAATGTCGTTTAAGCCATCTCCGGTGGGGTAGCATCGGATCCACCTTTGTTATGTTAAAAAATGTAAAAAAATCCGATAACTATTTGCTAATATCGAAATGTATTGTTAACATTTATTTGTTATTTATCACATACGATACCTAAAATTGCCACACAATCCATTGGTTTCAATTGACAGGTATTTTACATGTCAACAAATTTGTGCGGCACCATTTCTTTAGGGATAAAATAAATTTGGTGTTTATTTCACAAAAAAAAGAAAAAAACACCGACAACAAATGTTTCATTTGAATAACAAATAAAATGTAATGACTGAGAGAGAAAAGGTGTCAAAATCTCGTTATGACACAGTGTCAATGACATTACCACCAGCCCAAAAAAAAAAAGAAGCTGCTTATTATATTTCTCTGCCTGTAGTTATAATAATTTAATATAATGTGACATTTGTTCGATAATATTGGATTCGATTCGAAGAAATGTGATATTTACATATTTTTACAGGATTTCTTCGTTGGAACGAAAAAAATTACAGAATCAAATACACACACACACACATACTTACCTTCGTGTTCAAAAATATGATATGGATATTACATCATAAATTATATTTATTCCCAATCTTCTGTTAATAATATGCCGGATATTTATTTAAAATATTTAAATAGAATTCTATTTTTGTAGAATGTGCAATAAAGGAATTTATTTTTGGGAAAGTGGGTTTCAGTGATGGTGATTTCGGACAAATTTTAAGAAGAATGTCTAATTATTGAAAATAGTAGTTTTTGGGTAAATTCGAGGAAGGCTGTCAATTTTTCTAGAAGTAAATATTCATGCGAAGTAAACAGACCAACAAACTGGGAATATTATCTGAATATAACGCTTGATTTTGTGTGGGTCTATTAAATTATCTTTGAAATGTACACTTACAAAACAATCTGTTATCCCTAAATATGTTTACGACCTTTTACTTTTTATGTAAGATATCACCTCAGCTCCTCCTTCCAATTTTATATTTTAATTTTATAATTAATACCTATTATTATTATAATTAGAAGAGCATTTTATTTTTTCAATTACGTTTGATATTCCACCGATTTTTCGATTTTTGTTATTATTATGATTTTCACTTAATTACATTTGATATTTTCATTTTAATTGGTAATGTTTTTTATTCAAATCCTTTATGCGTGCTTCTTTTTTTGTTGAAATTGTTAATGTAAGTATTGTTTCCAAAGTTGTTTTTTTATTGTTGTTAATGTTTTACTACCAGGCTTCTGCACGTGACATAACAATCTAGACTAATGAATATTTATTGTTTTTTCTTTTTGTAAAAAAATTAAATATATATTTTTTTATTCTTTCTACTTATATTGTGATTGACCATATGCTATCTCGTTTCAAGCCACGTGTCACTTTGAGTACGACCCCAGCATAGATTTAAATAATTTTATTCATTGTTTTTGTATTTTTTTTGAATAATAATTTAATATTTAAATAACTTTGGAATACTTAAAAATGTATGTTGCCAAGAGTTAACAAAATATATTAATAAAAATTACATTTACACAAACATCAATGAAACTCCTCTCAAAAAGCTAATAAAAAAGTCACACTCTTCGAAACCCCCATTTATAGAGACAATTTTTAATATATATTTTTTATTGGTAACCCATTTAAAAAAAGATTTATTATATTTTGATTTTTTTTAATTAGTTCGTTGGCAGTAAGACAACTTAACTTTCTTCAATTCCCAGAATTCAATCGAAATATTTAAAACAATAAATATTATTAAAAAAAAATAGAAAAAAAAAATAATTATTCCATTGAGGTGCAGGGTATTATGTCTTTGTGTATATGTTTGTAACAGGCAAAAGGAAACGAGATAGACACATGGTTCATTTTGAAAATATGCATACAATCACTTTCTGTTGCGATTAATGCATGTCCGTCCGTCTGTCTGTCTATCTGTCCATGTTAAATTGTAAACGAAGTACAGGTCGCATTTATTATTCAAATTGGATGAAATTTGGCACAGCTCATTCATTGAAATTGGAAAAAATCGGTTCAGATTTAGATATAGCTCCCATATATATTTTCGTCCGTTTAATGTAAATGGTGCACCAAAGACCTCATATATTCTTCGAATTGCACGATTATGTGTGGTATGTTTCGTGAAAATTGGTTCAGATTTAGGTATAGTCCTATATATATTTCGTCCGATTTAATGTAAATGGTGCACAAAGTCCGAATATATTTTTCGATTTGCACGAAATTTGACATAGCGTACTGAATTGAGTCTAGAATGATGTGTGCTAAGTTTCGTGAAGATCCGTTCAGATTTGGATATAGATCCCATATATATTTTCGTCCGATTTTATATAAATGGTGCACCAAACTCCTAATGTTTCTCCGATTAACACGAAATTTTGCACAACATATCAAATTGAGACTTGAATGACGTTATTGGGTTTAATTGAAATTGGTGCAGATCCAGCCATAGCTTCCATATGTATTTCGAACGGGTGTCTGATTGAGATTAAATTTTTAACAGTGCGACGTACCGAATAGCGTGTATCAATTTCGCTATACATAATTTTCCATAAATTTGTCCCATGGTATGCAGTAGACTCTACATCTGCCCAAATTAAATTAAATTTATCATAGGTTGCAGAAAGACATGAGTATGTTCCTTCGAGGGAACATTGACATACAATTGTAAGGATACATATGTACAATATACCCAAGTGGTGAAGGGTATCACATAGTCGGCCCAGTCCGACTTAACTACTTTCCTTACTGGTTTTTATTTTTAAAAAGCCTAATGCCAAACGATTCCAAAAGATAAACCAAATAAGGTCAACGATTCAAAATCAAATATTTTTGAACAGATGATTGCAGCTATATAATCGAACGGGCAGACCATGTGAAACCCTAACTCTAATGTTCTGCAGATCTATATTCCACGCCTGAGGAATATTTCACGAAGTTTGCAACCTCTTGTGGTAATACATACGAAAATATGTAGACCCCTTAACATATGTTGGTATTACCCACATATCCGACCACTTTCATCATTGAAAGTTAACAGTTCCTCTTTCTTATACTTCTAAACTTTTCGGGATCATTTTTTGGGGAAATTTTGTCATTTTACACACAAAATTCTGTGTTAATTTTCCCCATTGAATAAGAGGAAAATTGGTAAATTTCATCATCTAAATTCTGATTACCACTGACCATTAACGGAACTTCATGCCAAATTTCGAAGCCTTCAGCGATCCTTGATCTGATCTGACGTGAATAAGTATATACTTGTAAATATTTTATTTAATATTTCAGTTATAATTTGTATCAATTTTAAGGTCAGCCAGTCACTCCTTTGGCTTCTCCAGTCTTTGGTTTTCTGATGTAGTTTTTCCCACAAAATCTTTGGTCCATTTGATCCACTAAATATTGAAAACATCCATAATTATTTGTTGGGCAGACGTAAAATTTTGTGATGTTCGGGTCATAACTGTGGCGCCTAGATTGACCGGAAAACTCACAAAAATAAAGTTTCTGGTTCATTTGATGCCTTAAATATTAGCCGAATTTACAATTTATAATGGACGGACACACATACCTATATCGATCAGCTAGTCAATTTATAAAAGGTGGGTCTTCTTTAAGGTATAAAACCTGCTCGAAAGGTCTCTTGACAATTCACGTGTATAGCGTGGACCGTCATTTAAAAATTGACCGGTTAGGGTGTAAGATCATTTGAATGGGACCTTAAAACAGATATTAAAAATAATTCATTCTAATAGCTTGAATAGTCCAATTAAAAAATATTATTTAAAAAATCTACACTTATTGCTTGAAAGTCCCAAAGGTCAATATTCGTTAACAAAATACACGTCTATTGCTTGTCTGGTTCTGGGATAAAAATATTTAAGACATTCGCGGTATTTTAACTATATGTTCGTAATACACATTTAAAGCTTCGACAGTCCTACGCTTATAGCTCGAACGGCCATTGACAAATAAATAATCCATTCGCGATAATTCGAAAATTCCTCAAAGAAATATTTGAAATAACATTAATAGCTAGGAGGATCCTTACGATATCACGGAATATCCTTGAACATATTTCAAAAAATCCACAGCATATCCATGAAAAGATTCAAAGAAAATTCAGTTTAATAGCTCGTAAGGTCATTGATGAGTATTCCTATGAAATCACCGATAACACACTGTTCAATAAGCTTTTGGGGGAAGGGAAAGTTTCTAGTGGTGATGAAAGCACTTGGCGAATATATTAAGAATTCAGAATAATATTTTAAACATATGTACATTTTTTGAGTTATAGAATGAAAAATGTGTTGCTGGCTATTGCAGGTTATGTCTGATATCACGTGTCTTCTGTCAAATCGAATGGGGACTCCATCTATCTCGGGCATTTTTCGTACTTATTTTCTAGAACCGCAAATTAAATGAGATTTTTTACCTCCAAATATTCTACAAAAATATCGCTCATAAGGTTTTAGAGAGGGTACCCAATTACGAGAAATCGTTCCTTACTTAGAAACATTTTTTATCTGTCTTAATTAATATATTTTTTTAAATCCAATTAGCTCCAAGTTAAAGGCTCATTGAAAAATATTGTTTTGAAACATTCACGTTTATATTTGGGTCCTTAATAAAAATTTACTCATTTATTTACTAACAAAATATCGGTTCTTTTTATTGAATTGAATTTTATTCTCTATACTTATCCTTATTGCCATCAAAGGATCATGGTATTATTTATTTATATTTCATGTCTGGAAATTTATTTCCTTGGAATTCTGTCAAAAGCCTTATGACCTTTAAATTACATCCCACCAAAAACAAACGGCAAACAAGGACATCAATTTATAAAACATGCCAGGCTATGAATTGGACATGCAAATAACAACAAGAAAAACAACAACCACGCATAATGAATAAAACAAAGCAAACAGAAAAAATGAAAACATAAAACGAATCGACGAACCGACGTAACGAAATCTACTTTCAAAGCTAAATGAAATTGGTTTTTGTTCATTTGAAATGTCCTTATTAATGGGCGCTTTTAACGTTGATATCCTGACACTTTTACTTTGTTCGCTACGCTCCATGGCCTGTCTTCCAAAGCCACTGGGCCATAAATAATTTTACAATCGAAGTTGGTTTTTTTGTTACGGATTTTTTTATTATAAAACGTAAAAAATAACAATAAGAACAGCAACAACGACACGAACAGGCGAAAGCACAATCATAAAAGTGAAAGCCATTTTCCAAACGTTATTGCCAAAAAAACAAGAAGAAGATGAAGCTCATCGAAATGACATCTAACAGAAACTCAAATTACCATAACAACCGTTCTGTGAAATGAGTTGGACCTCCGTGTTTTGATAGACCACACACACAGTCGAACAAAGGACATTTGACGTCAATAACAAAATAACAACATCAAAAGGTAACGACAATTGTAAACAATGATTGTCATCAAATTAAACAAAAAAACAGCAACAACAACGAAACGAAATATTTCGAGAAATAAAACGAAAAAGTAATTAAATGATATGAACGGAAATGCAATTGAACATATTTACATAAAATGTGAAATGAAAAGGCTTGGCGGATTTTTTACACTTATATATATATATATATATGTTTTTAATTTTTTTTTTAATATTTACCTAACTAACTTTATGTATTTGAAATGAAACATTAAATTAAATGAACATAAAACATTATGTGTTGCCACAAGCCGCACAATACCACAATGACCAACACCAAACTAACTGACAATTAAAATCCACTGTATCCACACAGTAACGTATACGCATCCGTTTCCTGACCAGCAAAAAAAAAAAACATTCGACAACATGACACACTGTGACAACCAGAAACGTAAAACCAAAATTTCGCTTTCGGTTATATTTGCGTGACCAGAATACGATATTTGATTAACAAGCGTGGGAAAGTGTTGAAAGATTCTAGTTACTGTTTCTTTTTTTTGGAAAAGTCAATTATTTTGTAATTCGTTTTGGTACGATGATTGGACTTCATCCCAGTAAAATATTATCGCTGTGGAATTTATTTTTTTAATTCGTCATTAAATCATACAAAATTATATTATGGCTGGTGACTGGTCAACAATTTTAAAGAGTGTTAACGTTTAGAGGTAAAAGATCGATTTCTATTAAACGTTTCATATAAAAAAATCAAAGAAAAACTAAGAAAACAAAAAAATTGAGGTTCTATTTATTTTAACACAAAATAATATAAAGTGGTTTAGAATATATTTAATTATATCCTACTCTAATCTGTTGTGATGCTATTTTATGTTTGTGGCTCCAAATATTTGTAACGTCACGAAATATTTGCTTTATACCCACCTTAGATATAAGTAAGTGGACTTTCGTCTAATCGATTATTCGACTTTTTGTATAAAAGTCGAAGTCGTCTTTTGATCTTTGAGGAAATCGCAAAGACCACTTTTCAAGATTGACTTTCGATTTTTTTCATAATTACTTTGTTTATTATCACAAATCCCAAATTGCCCAGAATTACACATTCCAGAATTTTATTTTCTCTGTTGACAACAATTACTGTAAAAACTCGAAATTGTAGACGATTTTTCATTAGTTGTTAAAAGTCGAAAATCGATTTTGAACAGGTTTGACAAAATCGATAGATCGGATTTTTAGTCAAGGACAAAAATCAAAAAGTCTAAAAGACGACTTTTACGCTCAACTACGTATCCCTAACCCACCTTTTAGTATTCCGATCATCATATTATGGCCAGTCGAGTCGTCTATCCATAATACTCAGATTTTCCGCTCGCTCTAGAGGCCATAATTATGCGCCGAACAATACGAATTTTATGAATAAATTTTACATGGGGAAAGGGCTTTGGCAATGAAAAAGTGTGGATGTCAAATAGACCAAGACTTTTATGTGAAAAGTGGCAATATTATATGAATATTGTTCATAAAGTGTTGCCAATTTTCGGGTTTATATATGTAATTCATAAAACTTTACACACTGGTTTCTTGTCGGAAAGAGAGATAGAGGGAAAAAAAGAACTTTGGAGTTGGTGTGGTGTCGGTTTTCCTATAAAACAGAATATATTAGTTGATTTTATTTTTCTACTTTGATTTTATGTTTTCTTCTTTGTTTTGTCTTGTCTCGATTTTTTCTTACTTTGTTACATGTTATTGCTTCTGTGTCATTATAAAAATCCTATTCAATGTTAAATTTTCGGTTGAGCTTGTGGCTTGTATCAACACTTATTTATTATATTATATTTGGCACTTATATCGAAATAATTTGGAAAATACACATGCGAATTTTATAGCACTAAAGCAGAGGTAAATAAACAATGGATTGCAAAACTTATCGAGTGAGTGGTTGCAAAAATAACAACCTCTAAGTGAGGGGAGAGACAGAGAACGATACCAAAATACAGGCGCAAATTGAATGGTGGTGGAATACATTTGTTTTGTCAAAAGAGAGAAAGTTAGAGAGGAAGTGAGGAAAAAATGAGCGCAAATAGTGACAAAGTAGAGCGAAATATAAACATACTTTTGATATGAATGAAGTGTTTACATTTTTTTGGAAAAAAATAGTGACTTTCTCATGATTATATTAATTTTTATTTGTAAAACTAAACATCTATGAAAAGATCTACTCAATTTTTTTCTGCGTATTTTCAAATCCCTTGATATATTGTTTATTATTAGAGTCACTATTTTTGAGGTAACCGCCACGAAAATTTGCAATGTATCAAGTTTTAGGTCCAGTCAAAAAATAAATAAAATAATTAGGGTGTAGTGTATGGGGTATTATATGAACGAGGTGACTATACAGCTCCGCTCACCAATTTGTTAGCTGACGTCCTTAATGAACTAATAAACTTTTATCAGACTAGGTCGTATCTATTCATATAATTCATTTACATCACTAAGGTGTTATTTATGGATTAATTTTCATGCAAACAATTTGGAAATTTTTATCATTATCCTATGCTTCTATCATCGTCACTCCACATTAGCCGTCCTTCTAAAAAATTGTCTGTTTTACAAAATGTATTCAGCAAAAATGACATTGCTTTTGCAATTTTGCTGAATTGACAATGGGTTCCTTTAATATCGTAGGTTAATATCTTTGTTAGTAAATCGGCATAACAACATTTTGTCGGTGAATAAATTTCTGAAATCAAAACAATTTATGATTTATTTTCTAAAAATAGTCATTTGCAGGGATTCGTGACGCCAACCTCTAATAATAGAGTTTACCTTTTTTTGTTGTTAATAAATATTGATGCGCTTTGAAAAAAATGATAAATTTTAGCCTGTACATAAAGCACATTCAACTTTGGTCAAATTGGGGGGTTGAGAAGACATTGCAGACAATTTCATTGGCATTTGATCTATCCATAAGCCATACACGATGAATTCTTTTTTATTTTGACGCAAAAGTATTGGGGTAAGCTGAGGAGGGTTAAACAAATCTAGTAGCAAATAAAATTTATATTTATCCTAAGGATAATTTTCACCATTAAAGTCATTCAATAAATCTTGCGGCTATTTGTTTTTCTGTTCGGCTTGTTTGTTTGGTAGAGAGAAGAAGAAGAACAACAACAATAACAAATTGTCTGTTACCCTTAGTAACTTTGATTCAACGCTTCTTTGACCTTGACCCAAAATGGGTTAATGACCTGATTTTGTTACAAGAAAACATTAATTCATTCATTTACACCGACTGTCTGTCTGTTGACTGCTGACAGGTTCAGCGGGGTAGGCTATATTTTCACAAATTAATGTAGCGCATCAAATGATGGATGAGAATATTCGTTGGATAATATAATTAAATTTGTTTGGCTTCCATTGATTTTAAAACTAATTGGGCGTAAGGAAAAATATTAAATATTTGCAGTAAATATTGAATAGAGTTTATGTGTATGTTCATTATGGACTATACGTTAAATGTTATCGCTCAATATGTATTGCATACTTTTAGGCAATTTCACAATAATGTGTCTAGCCGTAATTTTTTGTATTTATAGTTAATATATATATACCTACATATTTATATATCAGTATCAGGGATGCGAAATGAAATTATTCAAATTGTACTAGCTTTCAATAAAAAGTGTACTTTTTTCAGTCCGATTGTACTTTTTACATATTTTTTAATAAATTTGTTATTGTTATTAACAATTAGTAAAAAAAATACATAAATGTGATGAACACTTAAAAATGACCAAAAAGTTACATACTAGTTCATTTGTTGTACGACTTATAAGTCTTATATACAAATATTGTTTTTAGGAACACAAGTCTATTCGGTTTTAGATCGAAATAAAATGATCAATTAAGTAAAACTTTTTTGAAACATATTCTTATGTATGTTTAGATAAGATTTGAAGCAGTCGAAGTATTTATTCTGTTCCTTCCTTTGGTTTTAATTATGGAATTTGGAATATATATTAACCCTAATAAAATAAGGAAACATATCTTCTACCTTTGACCAACAAGTGCATATATTGTCGTTTTGAAAGACTTAATAGTTTATACATACATTCTGGAACCCTTAGACTGTATTTCTAAATTGATATTATTTATAATTTTTAGTACATATTGTAAGAACAATAATAACAGTAACCAGTAAGGAAAGTAGTAAAGTCGGACGGGGTCGACTATATGATACCCTTCACCACTTTCGGTATATTCAACAGATGAATCATAACAGACGTCGAATTTTTGAAGGACCATTAAGATGAAAAAGGATCCATAAACATGTAATTCTGCAACCTACACTAAATTTTCAATTTGGTCACATATAGGGTTTCTTCTTATAATGGGACAAAATTATATAAAGGATATATATATATATATATATATACATAAGCTATATCGAAATCTAAACCGATTTCATTGAAACTTGTCACAGGTTAAGTTATATGCACTATGTACTTAAAATCGGGAGAAAATATATATAGGGACTCTATCCAAATCTGAACCGATTTCAAAACTTTCCACACGCTAGGTTATATTAACTTCAGTACGTTGTGCAAAATTTTGTGTCAATCGGTCTACCTTTGGGTTTTTGGTGAACCATTTACTTAAAATCGGACGAAACTACATATATGGGTGCTATACCTAAATCTGATCCGATTCTTATTATACTTAGCACACGGTACGCTATAAATTCAGTACATTGTGCAAAATTTTTTAACAAACGGTCCAACTTTTGGGTCTTTGGTGCGCCTTTTACTAAAAATCTGACCAAACAATATATAGGAGCTATATCTAAATCTAAACCGATTTCAACTAAACTTGGCACAAGTTATGTAATAGTAACTTCAGTACGTAGTGCAAAATGTTGTACCGATTGGACCCACCTTGACGAAGCATTTATATCCAACTTCTAGGTTATACTAATTTCAGTATGTTGCGCAAAATTTGTGTTAATTATGTGTAAAATCGGACGAAAATATACTTGTAGAAGCTATATGAAAATCTGAACCTATTTCAATGAGACTTATCAGAGATTAACTTATATTAACTACAGTTCATTGTACCAAATTGTGTGGCAATCAGACAAACTTTGGGTCTTTATTGCACAATTTACATACACTCGGAAGAAAAAATATATAGGAGCTATATCTAAATCTGAACCGATTTTCACGAAACTTAACACACATAATTCTAGACCTAATTCATTGCGCTATACCACATTTCGTGCAAATCGGAAGATATATAGGGACTTTGGTGCACCATTACCTTAAATCGGACGGAGTTATATCTAAACCTGGACCGATTTTCAGGAAACTTAACACACATCATTCTAGGCCTAATTCATTATGCTGTGGCAAATTTCGTGCAAATCGAAAGATATATGGGGACTTTGGTACAGATTTTCATTAAATCGGACGAAAATATATATGGGAGCTATATCTAAATCTGAACCGATTTTCAGTAAACTTAATACACATCTTTCTAGACCTAAATCAGTACTCTATGCCAAATTTCGTGCAAGTCTAAAGATATATAGGGACTTTGGTGGACCATTTACCTTAAATCGGACGAAACTATATATGGGAGCTATATCTAAATCTGAACCGATTTTCTCGAAAATTTGCACACATTATTCTGGAACTAATTCACTACGCTATGCCAAATTTCGTGCAAATCTAAACATATATACGGACTTTGGTGCCCCATTTACCTTAAATCGGACGAAAATATATGGGAACTATATCTAAATCTGAACCGATTTTTCCCAATTTCAATAGAGTTCGTCCTTGGACCCAAAAAAGTGAGCTGTGCCAAATTTCATCCAAATCGGATAATAAATGCGATCTGTACATTGTTTACAATTTAACATGGACAGACAGACCGACAGACGGACGGACATGCATAAATCGACTTAAAAAGTGATTCTATGCATATTATCAAAAGGAACCATGTGTCTATCTCGTTTCCTTTTGCCTGTTACAAACATATGCACAAAGACATAATACCCTGTACCACAGTGTGGTGAAGGGTATAAAAATGGGTTTGAAAATTCCGAAATAATAGAGTTGAGCCTTAACTTTTGGGAATCAGCTTCGAAATCATTGAGTGTAAAATAATATTGAAGTCATTCCCACTGCGCCAAAATAGTTTCAATAACTTCGTGAGGTGAAAGCCATCGAGTTGTTGAGTATTTAAAAACAACATGAATATCTGTACCGAATTATTCCTGAAACATTGATAAATCATCTCTCTCATAGTTACAGAAATAATAATTAATATCCTTACTGAATTTATCAATATATCTGGAATACTGAATTTTGAAGCGGCATAGGACACTACGTTTAAACTATGGCAAATTCATCCATTCGTAACACAGCGGGGGATGGCGATTCATTTCATATTGTATGTTTAAGCACTCATAATACTTTTAAGTGAGAATAATTTACTACAATTTAGAAATAGTGCTAAATACGTCATTGGGGTGCTATTGTATTTTTGATTTCGAAATAGTGCTAAAATTAGTACAATTGTACCAACTTTTGCATCCCTGATCAGTATATTAAAACAGTTATTACCGAAGACATTAGACAATAGATTATGATATTTAAATATGTGTAATAGGGTGTAGCGAATTCTGGTTAAATAATGGATAAATAATGTCGAAATATGACTATTTATTCGGAATACTGAAATCGATATATAAGCAGATAATATTTGTATTAGAAAATCGAATTTTTGTGAAACAAATAGATAGATAACTGATATTGATACAAAATCAAATTAATTCAAGAGCGTAGACATTTTAAAAATTATTTTTCTTACAATTAAAGATGAATTTTAAAAATATATATTTTCCAACGACTTCAAATATATTTTTTATCGATATCTTTATGGTCAACCATATTATAGTTGAAACCAGTGAGCGGAGCAGTATAGTCGGACGGGGCCGACCATACGATACCCTACACAACTATCACGGAAATCTAACTTTTTGCGGATTTTTACTCCGAGTCTGGCAATATTTCGATTAGAGGTCAACAGCACCTCTTCCTTACACTGACATATTTTCCGAATATTACTAATATTCAGTACAGTCCTTACAATTCATTGTCCAGATTCCCTTGACCGTGGGTTGCGTTGTGATGTTCGGTTTATAATTGTAATAGATCGACTCGAAAAAATAAGTTTTCGGTAAAACTTCATCCCAAAATTATTATCTGATCATCACCGAAAATTATAATCGTTGTCCTTGACCACTACTGGAACCTCGTGGAACATTTCAAAGCGATCAGCTCTATATTTCCGCCCTCCAGTGTGGTAATGGGTTACTAAATAATATTATATATTATATATATTTAAGTGTAACTCCCACATCTGAGTACATACGACCATATAATTGGTATCAATTTAAAGGTCAACCACTCCTCTTGGATATGCTATCAACTTCTCGGATGTTTGTTCTCCATGGGTAAATATATACGCTATAGAATACAAATTTTGTCATTTTTCAAACAAAAGTCATGGTCCATTTGACCCGCTAAATATTGACCGATCTTTATCAAAAAAGGTATGCTTATTATTTGGCCCGATCCCCTTCTCCATGCAAAAATTCGTGGTGTTTGGGCCATAATTGCGGCCTCTGGAGCGACCAGAAAAACCGACAAAAATAAAGTTTTTGGAACCCATTCTACATGCAAAATTTCGTGAAGATTTTTCCATAACTGTGGCCTGTATCGTGTTTACAAATTATAATGGACAGACGGACGGACGGACGGACACAAATGTCTAGATCGATTCAGCTAGTCGAGATATGACGATCGGTATACTTAAAGGTGGGTCTAGGGTCAATATTTCGCGGCGTTACAAACTTTTGGGGCTGCACAAAACTATAATACCCTGACAACATAGTTGTTTAAGGTATAAAAATATTTTTGAAGTCTTGGATTTTTTAAAAAATATTTTTTTCCAATTATTATATTTATTTTAAATGAGCCATGTTTTGATAGAAAGCGAATATTAACCAGTGAGCGCAGCAGTGTTTTCGAATTGCGCATACCATACCTCACACAACTACTGGACTTTAATTTTCACTGAAACGAGATGTTAATTATTTGCCAAATTTCGTGACAGTTGTCCCATATTTATTTATTTTTTGATTATATTTCTACAGTAAAAGTGTATGAGGAATTATTTTTTAAAACATTTTGTCCTTCTAACTCGATTCCTTGTTCTCCAAAAATCTTTCTCATAAGATTTTAGGTGGTTGTGACATAAAGTTATATCTCCGAACTTTGACCTACGGTGAATTTTTCCCTGTGTGGTTTTCATATATCCACAAAGGTCTTCCAACCCAAAGAGAAATTTTCATTCCCCATTATTCTATACGATAATATATTTACATTTCCAAATACTTTGTTTTTGCAAAATAGTCAGGCTTAATCCCAGTTTGTTGTTTTTATAAAAAACAACTATTTATTAGTGGGGAATGTATGGCATTGTAAAGTAAGGGGTAAGGCAGGGAAGACTATAGTTTCGGATCTCGACACTGATCCTCATAGTTCCCTTAGTTTTTTGTTGGGATATTCTTCCCAGAGGCTATTTATTACTTCTTTACACAAAAACGCCTTTCATACCCAAATGTCTCTTGTGACAATTCAAGTTCTTACGTTACCAGTAATATACCCCAATGAGAAGTTCGTTTCGTTGGCGCCTGAAATCGTGGTCAATAAGGCATTTACATACAACTACAATACATTTCCCACTGCTATGTGTCGTCACTTTGTGACGAATGCACATAACGTTGTTGTTGGCATTGCTAGTTAAAGCAATAAACCAAACAGTATGACCGTGCCTCGTCTACAACTTCAGTAGTGTTGGCGGGTTAGTAAAATTGTATGAGGAATTACTTTTTAAAAACATTTCGTCCTTCTCACTCGATTCCTTGTGTGTCCTTTTCTTCTTTAATTTATTGAAATGCACTCCAATTATCACAAGGTGCGATTATTTATCCTCGAAATATTCTACTACTCTATGTATGTATGTCTTTCAATAAATTCTCTATACATTTCATAGTATGTAGAACTGTCGGACTCGTCCGACTTGTCTTCTAAAATCATATTTACTTAAGCCAAATACGTCAAAAAATTAAATTTCGAGGAAAAAGAATCGGGTTTCTAAATATTTGAACCGGATATTCAGATAATAAGAAACGATTTCAACACCTTATATGCATATTATAAGAAATCTAGTAAAAAAACGTGCTAAATTTATTGTACCGGACTTTTATCGGTTTTATTATCTGAACATCTAGTACAAAGATTTAGTAAACCGGTTCTTCTTCTTTCTAAATACTAATAACTGTTTATGTATTTTTTTATTAATATTTTGTTTTATTTTGCGTTTTCTCTTTATTATTTATTGCACTTTGTTGTAATTCCAAAAAAATACCAATCAACAGAAAGGAAAAACAAAAAATACAAATCTTGCAGAAAATCTCTTCAGAAAGCATTAAAATTTTAATGGCCCTATAATAAATTTCATTTTCCACAACATAAACAATTGAATCTACTTCCATACTCCACCCAACATGCTGCTGCACAAAAAAGGACAGGCATCCTTTTTTCTTCTCTTTGAAAGTGACATGTAATTAAGGCAACAAACTTTGTGTTTGTTTGGTTTTTTTTTCAAACTTTTGTATTCCATTTGCCAAAATCTAAGTCAAGAAAATGTTTCTTAAAAATTGTTTGGAGCGCATTTACACCTGTTCACCGTTGCTTCAACGGATTAGGAAGATTTTCTAATTTCTTTTATGACGTCTTTGCTTTTGATTAATGTTTTTGAAATTAAGCTGATGAAAGAAATTCCATTGCGAAATTTATTTTATTATGGGTCGGATTTTTATGACGTTGACAATTACTTTTGATAATTGAAATAAAAAAAAACATTGCTAAAAACAAATGCATGTTTAGGTGGTTATAACCGCCTTCTGGGGGAACTACTGATTGTCCTGGAATAGCTACATGAAAAAAAATGTTTAGAGACCATTTAAACTACCAAAAGCTACATAAAAATAGTAAAACACAAAAAGCTCATAAGAGGCGTAATAGATAGTCTCATATGAGGCTTTTTGTGTCCGAATGTCTGATAATGAATTTCCAGTGACATTTCTTTCAATCGACATCACATAACATTCACATTTGTCATTACCGCACATCGTTAGGCTCATAAAAATGTCATTATCTATTTTCCTTGCTTGTTTTTGTAACATTCTTTCCATGTTATTATTACGGCCATAAAATTATTTTATTTTTGGTTGGAAAAAACCATTATCCTTGGAAGACCAAATAGATGAAGACATCTTCTAATTAAAATGCTATTTTTTTAGAGGAAACAACGTCATTTCCACTTCTTCTTATTTAATATAACGTCCTATGGTGTAACCATTTTATTGTCTGTCGGATTTACGAATCATTTCTCACTCTTCTTAGCTACGAAGGCGATTATGTCATTTCGTAGTAATCTTATAATCAACAAAGTTAAAATTTCGTTTTTTCATATAAGAGTCCGATTTTTATACCCTACATAACAATGTTGTCGGGGCATTATAGCTTTGTGCAGCCCCAATAGCATTTAACGCCGCTAAATCTTAGTCCTAGACCCACCTTTAAGTATGCCGATTGTTACATATCGACTAGCTGAGTCGATCTAGACATGGCCAAAGAATAAACATACCTGTTTTGATAAAGATCGGTCAATATTTAGTGGGTGAAATAAAGCCGATTTTTTTTGTGAACAATGAAAAAAATTTATTCTATGGCGTATATATTTACACATAGACACGAGAAGTCCATAATATATCCAAGAGGAGTGGTTGACCTTTAAATTGATATCAATTTTATTGTCGCATGTACTCGGATGTGGGAGTTACATTTAAATATTTAAAGGTGCTTACGTATTCATATATTTTTAATAATAATATATGAATACGTAAAGGCCGGAAATATAGCGCGGATCGCTTTGAAATTTTTCATGAGGATCCAGGTAAGGTCAAGAACAACGTCTATAATTTTCGGTGATGATCAAATAATAATTTTAAGATGAATTGGACCAAAAACTTATTTTTGTGTGTGTGTTTTTTTCGAATCTATAGGCCACAATTGAAAGCCGAACATCACAACACAACCCATGTTGAAGGGAATCTGTATTGAATACTAGTAATATTTGTTGACTTCTAGTCAGTTAAGAGGGTGCAAAAATCTCGAAATATTGCCCAAGCTTGGAATATAGAACCACAGAAGGTTAGATTTCCATGAAAGCTGTGTAGGTCATCATATGGTCGGCCCGTCCGACTATACTACTCCGCTCAATGGTTTTTTAATATTTCTAAAAAAATATATTCTCTTCACAGTCAACAAAAAGTTTTATAGCTTAGAGAGATAAAGAAATAGATAGTCCTTTAAAAATATATACATATATTTAACAAGTATGGACGGGCGAAGTTTTTAAAAATATATATTTTTGAAAATAATTCTATTTTTTAGTCTACTCTTTAGATATTATTTAAAAATCGAATTTTTGTGTATTTTAAATAATCTGTTGTTACAGAGTGTTGTAGGTCTTTAAAAACATATTTGTATTTTTTCAAGACCTTGGTGTCCTCTTAGAAATCCTTTGCCACAACCACAAATATCATATTTATGACAATTTTACGATTTCATCTCTTTGTTGTCTTGCAAACCAAACCCGTGGTTGTTTCTTGTTTTTAAATTTTCTGATAGCATCTGCTATTTATGGCTTTGTTGTTTGTCTGTTCGTTCGTTTATTTCTTTGTATTGAGATTTGTTTTGTTTTGTTTTAATATTTTATGTGTGTCGTTTTTTATATACTTTGACATTTCATTTTTAATTTGAATTCTAATTTTTATGTTTTGTTTTGTATTATCTCTTCTTCTTCTTCTTCTTTTCACCCGCCCACCTATAGACAATCTATCAAGAGTAGTTTTCGTGACAAAGATAAACCATCGCGTTTCAAGGACTTACAAACCACACGCTTTCAAGTAGAACCACAAAATGAGGATTCCGATGATTCAAATGAAGATCGCGAACTTTTGGATAATGAATATGACACAAAGTATGGCAAAAGTTTTCGGTAAGTTTACACATACAAACACACATACGTTACACACAATGTGAATAGAGAAAATTAAAAATCATTTCTGTTTCTCTATTCGCCACAGACATTTCACACGAGAAGCCTTACCACGCCTGGATAATTATCGTAACATCATGTCAATACAGGCAGCATATCGACCCACATTAGATGAGCTGCATAATGCCACCCTGACCGGAAAGGTAAGTAGTACGAAACAACAACATTAATTACTAGGGCCCGAAGGATTTATTTGATATTAGAAATTAATAAATTGTTGCTAACTTTAGGAGGAGGAGGAGGATTACGAACTAGAGGTATGAAATACCAATACTATGACAAAGTCAATATTTTGTTGCTTGCTTCCTTTGATGAGAGCAATTCAATTTAGTAGTTGTTTTTGTTTGCTTCTTTCCTTCCTTCCTTCCTTATTTTGTTTTTTGATTTTGCTTCATAAGGAAAAAAGTTTTGTCCCTTTGCTAAAGTGCTACAAGGCCAAATGTCAATATGCCACCAATGCTAAGTAGAAAGTCATGTAGCGTGTTTTCTAGAACAACAAAAAGACAATCGTCATCTGTGCAACATTAAAAATAATTATGGCCTTTAGCTTTTGCATAACATAAATGTTCGAGATTTCTACACCCTATACCATATGGTGGGGTGTATAATAAGTATGTCACTCCGTTTGCAATATCTTGAAATAATCTTGATCATAATAAAATTTTATTTCGTAGAGCTAGGAACTTTTGAACGTATGTTGCTACTAAACCTAAAAGAAAGGGTATTTAAAATTGGGTTTTTAAGGTTCTATCGGCATTTTCTAATCAAAAGAGCTGTAATTTGTCATTCAGCAATTTCGATGTTTTATTATTTCTTTAAAATTAAAATCTATTCTCTAAAAATTACCAAAAAGAGTCATCTTGGCCGGACAGGACCTATATGGAAAATTTAATAAGAAATAAGATTGGTCTGAGCTTTCATTACAAATTATAATAGACTGAAGGACGAAGTGACACACATAGCTAGGCCGATTCAGCTAAGATATATATGACGACACCGCCGATCGTCATCTTGAGGCCATTAAAACATATAATACCCTTACAACATAGATGTATAGAGTTCTACACGCATTTTTAATTTGAAGGGGCTGTAATGGCATTTTCTTAGAGGTTTAAAGACATATTTGCAAGATATTTCCATTATAAGTCCCAATTTTGACGCCATATAAATTTCCGCCACGATTTCGGCATGTTAATGATCCCAGCCAAATTGTCCAATCAAAATTTGTATTTTCGTTCGCAGAATAAAATGACTCCTCGTTGTCATTTATCGTGGCATAGCGCTATTAGGTATGGTGAATGCCGGACCATATGGTGCAGGGTATAAAAAGTTCGCTACTACCGAATTTTACGATTTTCTTACTTGTTGTTACATATTTGTTCTTTCTCATAAAGTTTTTTCTTTTTTGCTGAAATCTCTTGGACTTATGATTTCGCTTAATGCTCAAGCAAAAACTTCTAAATCAAATAGCAAAGTTAATCGGCTAGATTGCTTTCGACAAAGAAGATTAATTTGGTTGTGTTGTCGAAAGACAAAAAAAGGAAACAATCCATGTTAAGAATTTTTTTTTTCGTAAATTAAGCTGCTCAAGTATATATATTTGTAAGTGGGCTTAAGAAGGGTTGTCATTTCTCATCTATTCGAACATTTACTAATTAACCTTTCTCTATTAAGGACATTCCATGTTTACAATTCCATTCATGGGTGTAGTACCCTTTACCCTTCCTTCCCCATTCACTTCACTGCATCCTTGCAACACTGACATGTTGAAAAACTGTTTAACATGGAATTACGAAATATGCAATTTCCTGGTATTACTAATTTTAGAATCGAATTTTGACAACAAAATGTGGCCCAGTAAGAAAGATGTATGTGAGTTCACCTAAATAACTGTGTACAACACCATTGTAATAGTATGCACTCACTCACACACCTTTACACCTTTTTAGTCTATACAATGTGCGGTCATGTACCAGAACACGATAGAAAATCTACTTATGTAGTAAAGGTAGTAAAAATTACATTAGGTCGGAACCAAAATTTTCCAAATCCTGTTATTTTCGGGAAACATGACATTTAAATGAGTAAAAACATTGTTAAGTTCAGTTGGGTCGAACAAAACTAAAATCGATCCGCATATTTCTATGCCATTTTAACTAGCCTGTCTGGATCACAGATTCTTAAGTTTAAAAATATAAGCAAAAATTGTCTGTGTCATTTTTATTGATTTTATGTTAATACTGGTCTTATATCCTCTGATATTCATTAACATACATAAAATTGAAAAAATTCTAAATATCGACCTATGTTTAACCCTTTGAGCCCCGAATTTTTTCCACAATCTTAGAACAAATTTCTGTAAACAGATTTAATGCAACTATCCTAAATAGGATATGCACAAAATTTGATATCGCTACATCCTTGCATTCGGGAAATACAGTACATTCTATCTGAAAAATTAAAGTCCGATATGAAGAAAACCAAATTCAAAATCGACAGAAAAATCATTTTAAATTATTCTCCATATTCAATTTTTCAAGAATCAAAAATCATTCTCATGGCAGAATTCGTACAATTTGAATACGAAGCGATTTAAATAATTTGGATGTATACACAAATTAGTACTCTACACAAATTTACTCTCTTCTCTATATTGAAATACTCATAACTTCACAAAAATTTGAATTTTGTTTATATGTGTCTACCATAATCAGATTTTGACATATGAAATCCAAATAATATATATCTACTAGCTGCATACTAAATATAAGCTCTAAAACATTTTGTTGCCCTTGGGCAACTTTGGGCCACAAAGGGTTAAACAAAATCTACCAAAAAGTTTTATCAATCCTCCAAGAACCCGTGATGTTAAGCTACAATAATTTCGGTTAGAAAATACCCCAAGGACCCCGAGTATACATTAAATGGGTTTAGTTTCTTACCCACCAAGAACACACTGCTAGAACATATACCTGTCAATGAAATGCCCATTCTTGGTTTCCCTAAACTTGTTGAATTATTTGTCCTCAGTATTTACCATTCACGCCCCCTTAGATCGCTTATTTAGTCAATATGAAAAAATTAGGTAATTTTCCAAATATTTGCTATCTTCCCGATGCGCTCTACGCCAGCTGTTTCCCTCGCACATAATCTTGTGGCAATGTGCATGCAGGATGTTGTGTCCTGTGAAAATAACTGGTTAAACATTAAAATATGCTTGGTCTAATCTTCATTTGGATCACTTCCAAAGCATTTTGTGGTTCTCTTTTTCCATGACCCCAGTTCTAGACGTGTTGCGCTAAAAGGTTTGGCGGCGTTATTCACATCAAATGTAGACTGGTCAGTTGCACTTCTGCCGAGTAGATTTCTATCTCATTTCCTATTATTCCATATGACCGTGACGCATGAAATTATTTATGTTTTTTGGACAGATCAGTTTCGGTCTGTCGTTTCCGTTGGCGATCCACTTGTTCACAGATTTAAGTCTTAAAGCTTCTACGGTCGCTTCAGATTTTATTTTGATGTCAATTGTGTATATATAAAATATGATCTCCAAAGACTATTTGGTGTTGGCCCCACATATACCTAGGCATCATGCTCTCTCTGGCCTTCAAAAATATTGCGAACTATAACAATTCGACCTTGAAGAAATATTCACATTGCAATTTCTAGCGGAGGTGGTACAAAATTTCCAAGAAATCTTTTGCATTTTATTATAACCAGACATTTAACTTAACACTGCTCAGTCTTGGAATTTGTTTTTCAAACGTGATGAATACTTGTTATACAGTTTGGCAGTCCTTGTACCATTTTTGGATTTGGTAAATGACATAAACTAAACTGCAGACGTTTATGTCATTCAAATGAAGAGACAGTTTTGGGGAGATTTAAATTTCTCTGCAATTGTTCAACCAAGTCTTGTTGATGTTTCAAACATAATGGAGCATGAATGAAAATGGCATTTTTTTGTCTTTCCAACTAAGAGGCGAGGAAGTTACTTTTATGAAATATATTAAAATGAAGCCACAAACTCGAATGGCTCTTGAAAAAATATATTTTAACAAGATTTCGGATGATCGCTGAAAATATAACCGATAAAAAATCCACGTTTGGTCGTTAAAAATATATTCTGAAGTAATGTTATATATGCTTTCACATAGTTGCCATACAAAGTCTCCGCTTAATTTTCGATATGTTGGGTGTCTGGAATATATACAGTTTTAGATCGATTTAATGTATTTTAAATGACCACCATCTGATGTATCGAACATCTGATGTAATAAGTCCTTATTCCAGAATTTTATTTCAATTATTATATAGATGTCAACCCTAACGTCCCTTTGGTGACCCCAATTCAAATTTAATTTCCACTTTCATTCCCAGTATCAAAGTACAAAGACGATTTGCATTTCCTTCCCATGACAAGAGTCTGGGTATTGCATTACAATTGCTGTTGTATTTAATTATTGTTGTTTCTTCTGAAATTGCATGGGCCAAATAGACAGTAACAGCATCAACGTTCCACAAAAAACAGCCACACTCAATTTACATCATGTTCCCATTTGGCCACCACAATAACCAAATAGCACCTTTGTTTAGAGTCCAGCTCTCTCCATCTCTCTCCCCAATTACTTTGTCGTCTAATTTAATTTAGTTCAGTTGATCTGCATATTTAAGTTGTCATAAAGGCCATGGCCGGATGCTTACATAAGTAATGTGAGAAATGGCAACGGTAGGTGGAGAATCGTGTAGCAGAGAAGGAAGAGAAAAAGAAGGAGATCTGCCGTATAGCCATGTACGATTTATTGGGTAATGGGCGAAGAAAGCAATTAAGTTTGTACCGACTTTTTGGATTTTGTAATTTGTAAAAATAAATTGCTTTACCTGGTTGCCTCCATCTTTGCTTCTCACATATATTTATATGTATATACATATAGCGGTAGCCATAAGTATGTAGTTTATGGCATGTGACTTGACTTATTACAGGATCAACAAATTTTATGTTTGCAGGGAGCATGGAGTTTTGGAATTTGTGTACATAAAATCTGACTTATATTAACATGTTTTTGTTTTTTTGTGTTAACATGACTTGACTTCATTTACACCATTAAATTTTTTTTGGCCATTGTGTTTGCTCTTGTTTGTTTTTGTATGATTTGTATGGTAGACGTCAGTACCGAAAAATATTTGATTGATGTCCGAGACATTTCGTATGTAATAAGTCCGCAAAGAAATCGGGTCGTATTTCAGAACTTATGGCGATTTATCCGAAGAAATAAATGTCAAATAATGGAGTAATATTTGTGATATTCTGCAAATATATTGTTAAGGAGTAGTATAGTCGAACGAGGCCTCTGTGCCGTCTTTTCGTGAAATGTCTCATATGTTCGTTCTCTTCATACATGAATGAAATTTTCGTTTTATATTTCATTCATAGCAACAAAGGTGTGCGTAATTTTGAATGAGCTACCGCTCAGCATGAGTTGTGATATATTGTTGTGATGTAATATTTTTGTGTATTCTGGGTTTTGGTTTATTAGATCATTCCTTCCTAAAAATCCAAGACAATTTGGTTGAAAGCTCAAAAGCTAAACGCATTCATGCGTTATATTATTAAAGCTATGGAATTGTGTTAAAGCGTCTGCCTGACAAATATATGCGATTTTAAGAAGAGTTGAAGTCAGAAAATTACATGTTACCGCTACAAAATGTTTTCTTATGGTTCAAATATTCATAAAGTGTTTTAAAATACGATGTCGTTAATAATGAAGAATATTATCAGCCAAATGAACATCGCTATCACACTTATGGGACCATAAATAAAATTGTGTATAGTCCAATCACAAAGTGTCCGTCCTCGATACTTCCACGAATTCCGTATCGGGGCAGGGCATTGGCGTAGATCTTATCATTTACATGAGAGACCATCTCTGCGAGAGGAAAAACGGTCTGGAAATGTTTCAATAAAAAAGGAAATCCAGTCACCGCAACTGTTGAACTAAACATAATTTCGAGAAAGACCACAAATCAAACCGTAGCATCTTTAGGATGGAGATGCTTCACAACAATAACACATGGGTTACCCGAGCCCCAAATGCGATGATTTTATACGAAAATTTATAAATGTTATTTTAATAAAGTAGAATCTGTACAGGTTAAATTTACTTTATTTGCTCTCAAAATCCATTCAAATCTATTCATTTTTTATACACCAAAGGATTAAAGGCATTTTCTATACGTTTTCGAATGTGAAACAGGATTATATGAAACATGCTTTTTGGTTTATATCCTGCGTAACATAAAGTTGGATATTCTTTGTGTGCTCTGTGTCAGCACAATTTCCATAACACAATCCTGTTCCGTGAATTTCGCTCATGGTTGTTCTGTTATTCCGGTAATGAATGGTGAAAAATCAAAGCCGCCGAGAAAGTTGTTACGTATTTTTCCGCGTAGTTAATAAAACAAAATACCTGCCTATCTCTACAAAAAAGTTGCGACATAAAAAGTTGTAGTGTTTTTTTGTCTGGGAAAAACATTGAATATCCCACTGAATAAAATTCATTTTTTTTGTTGGCCTATTGTTTTTGTTGCTTTTTATAGAATACTCACAGTTTGAATCGCAATGACGACCTGGAGGCTGGTGCTGCCGCTGGTAATGGCATGCTGAAATTTGGCTGGATCAAAGGTGTCCTGGTGCGTTGCCTTTTAAATATCTGGGGTGTTATGCTGTTCCTGCGTCTCAGTTGGGTGGTTGGCCAAGCCGGCATTATGGAGGGTTTCATATTGATTCTAACCACAACAGTTGTGACCAGCATAACGGCTCTGTCGATGTCAGCAATTAGTACCAATGGTGTCATAAAAGGAGGTAAGTGAATATATTTTAATTAAAATATGTCAAATGTTAGGCAACCATATGACGGAATTAACGATGCGATTTAAAAGGGTATCAATTTGTGTGTGTGTGGTTAAAGGCTGACTGAGTTATTAAGGCTCAAGAAAATCTATTTTTTGAAATGTGAAGTAAATGGCTTGTTAAAGACACTGAACCTGAATATACTGGAATGGCGGGTTTTAATTGTTGTTCAAATCGGTCAACAGCTCTCACACATATTTTCATCAGATTTTTAGTTAATGGTGTGTCGATTAACGCGAAAGTTTACTGAGTCCAGTATATCATGCGAACAGTTAGTATCAAGTCGTCGAATTTCATGTAAATGGCACACAACATGAAAATGAGTGTAGGATGTTTATTGAAAAAAAATTATATAAAATCGAATAGCCGAGCGGTAGAACATAGATTAATCCTTGATTGATTACTTAACTAAATCAGTACAGTTGGACGGGACCGACCACACCGCTCAAATTGCACTTGTTGCTGAGCTAAATCAATCATTATTGCATAGTCCCCTGCGTTAACGGTAATATATTACATAGTTCAGAATATCTCCCATATCCATCACAGAATATCAAAAAAAAGTCGTTTATATTGATAGTGGTTTAAGTGGTTTCTTAATATTGGAAGAATAGACTTAAACCACTTTCAAAATAAACGACATATATTCGATTAAATATTAGCTTTTATGTACAGGCAACTTTTTCCGGATCATGTATTTCGGAGTGAACATATACACCATAATATGGAGTATATGTTATTTTTCACAAAAAAGTTATCTACGATCATCTTGTTCGGGTCATTATTGTGGCCTCTAGAGCATTGCCAAAAATCATACAAAAAAATAGTTTTGGTCCTAGACTATAGTTCAAAACCGAGCCTACATTTCGTGGCAATATAACCGCTGCCTAAAACGTATAGAGACGTTAAAAATCTTTGGGCCTCTCAAACGTCTATCCTGACAATATATTTGCGTTGGGTAAAGTATAAGAAGTCACATCCCTTTTCTTTCTAATGCCGAAGCTAAATCATTTTTATGTCTTCGGACCGCAATATAGAATATAGCGGATCAAGTTCAAATATTATTGTGAACGTCATACATTCTTGGACTAATACATCCCAGATATGCCGAGGATACAACATGCAGTGTACCTGTTATTTTTAACGAAGTGTGTTTGCTGCACGTTAGCAGAACGTAACGATCAACAAAGCGGAATGGTCCTCAGAGCCTCAACAAGCTCATTACAAAATTTAACCAAATTTAAAAACACTCGCATTGAGTATCCGACCAAGTGGAAGTCGAATCAACATAGTTAAGGATTTGAAAATAGGTGTTCACATTAGTGCAGGGAAATCCGAAATATGCATCAATCTAGAGTCCTCTGAAATATCCACAATTATCCTGTTCAATTTCCTTGAAATAAAATCAATCATAAATGTTGCCTTTTGCCGTGATTGATGGGCAAACATATACCCACTACCCTGTTTCGTATTGGGTATTCATCAATTGGCCCATTGTAAAGCAAATTGCGAAATATGCATGAGACACACACACGCATACATACATCCTCATCTATAATCGACCTCTAGGCAATACAGGATCATTGTTCCCAGATGGACACCTACCATTTACATGCATACATGTAAAATGTGAATGGCTCTATTGGTCTCCTTCGCTTTTGTTTTCTCAAACAAGGAAACAAGAAGCAACAACCCAAAATACCCAACTTGGTCCAGAAATTATCAAGAACAATAGGCTGTAAATGAACAACAGGATAATAACGTCAGATAAGTGGGCAGATCGTTAATATGACAATAACTGGAATTGGTATTAAAACTGAATGAAAATGCGATTATTTGAATACTGTATGAAATCAGTTGTCCCACTACTTCATTATCGTTTCTTTCAGCATAAATTAACTACAAAAATAAGAAAATCTATTAATACAAATTGTTGGTAAATTCTCATCCCTGTTCTACTTCATTATCCTTTATTTGTAGATTTAGTCACAAATTAAAAAAAAATATTTATTCATTTATCCATTCTTCTTTTATTCGTTGACATTCAGGTGGAACATATTATATGATATCACGCTCGCTGGGTCCGGAATTTGGTGGTTCCATTGGTTTGATATTCTCTCTGGCGAATGCTGTGGCCTGTGCCATGTATGTTGTGGGTTTCTGTGAATCCATGCTGGACTTATTACTTTCCATGGATGTCAGCATTGTTGATGGTGGCATACAAGATGTGCGCATTATTGGCAGTGTAACCATTCTCATATTGCTGATAATTGTGGTGGTCGGCATGGAATGGGAGGCCAAAGTAAGTAGGAAAAAAATCAACTTTTCATCTCAGACCTTCATTTTTTCATTTTCAATTGCCCTTTTTGTTTTAAGGCACAAATTGGTCTGCTGGTTATTTTGTTGGTGGCCATTGCTGATTTCATGATTGGCAGTTTCATTGGACCCAAAAGTGATGAAGAACGTGCCAAAGGTTTCCTGGGCTATAACAGTAAGTGAAGCGCACACAAGCGCACTCACACCAAATCTAATAGAATTTTAATAATCCAATTATGTTCTTGTTTTCGCAGTGACTTTATTCAAGCAGAATTTCTTTCCCGATTATCGTCCCGAAAAAGGTGTTGTTCATGATTTCTTTTCGGTGTTTGCCATCTTCTTTCCGGCCGCCACAGGTATTTTGGCTGGTGCCAACATTTCCGGTGATTTAAAGGTATAATTTACATTCATTATTCAATGAAGGCTTTTAAATTTATTGCGAACTCTGACACTTCTTTTGCATGCTTCCTGCGTTTAAAGGACCCTCAAAAATCCATTCCAAAGGGTACCCTCCTGGCAATTTTAATAACAACCATCACTTACTTGATAATGGTTGTAATGGCTGGCGGCACTGTTGCTCGTGATGCCACCGGCAATGTCACCGATATGGTTAATGGCTCCTTTGCCTTTTTGGATTGCCTTCCAGGTGAGTGTGGAATATTATTTACATTGTGACATTCGTGACGTTAGGGGCAAAAGGGAAGAATGCAAAAATCTGATTTTGTTTTACACTTTATAAATATTTAATTAGAGTGTGATATAAAATATTTTGCAAAGAGGGTGGGAAAAAGGGGGTGGGGAAGGTTTGGAAATGTTAACGAAGGAAAGCTGATACAAAAATAGCGGAAATTATACAAAAAATAGCGGAAGGTCCTAAGGTTTTCTCAGATAACAGCTTGATTAAGCCTTTGAAGGAGAACTGCAGAGGTTTTATGTTAGATGGGCTTAAATTTCTTATGTATTATTTTTTATTGAAGAATCTTCCTTATTGGATAGCTTAGGGTCTTCTTTATAAAAGAGTTTGAAGCCTTCTATGCATAAGATTTTTAGGCCAAGTCAGTTTTTTCTTTTAAGAAGACCTTGATGTTTTATTTATAAAAGAGCTTAATGTTGTATGTATAAAAGAGTCTTCTTTATAAAGGAGCTTGAAGTATTCTTTATAGAAGAGTTTGGGTTCTTCTTCACAGAAGAGCTTCTTTATGGAATAACTTGAAATCTCTATCTTGATATCTTCTTTATAAAATAACTTGAGGGATTGGCTTATAGTAGTGCTTGAATTATTTTCTTATGGAAGAACTTGAAATATCTTATTATTGAAGAACTTCAGGAATATTATTATATAGCTTGAGGCCCTCTTTTGGAAGTGGTTGGGGTCTTTTTCTCCAAAAGCTTGTGGTGTTCTTATAGAAGAGCTTGTGGTGTCCTCTTACAGAAAACCTTGAGCTCTTCTTATGGATGAACTTGAGAGGTATTCTTATAGATGAGCTTGAGAGATCTTCTTATAGATAAGTTTGACGCTTCTTCTTACAGACGAACTTCAGTTTTTATTAAAGGGTTGCCAATGGATCATAAAAAAGTATTCTTATCGTGAATCAATGCCCTCTTAATGAAAATCAAAAGGATTTCTAATGAAATACCAAAGATACTTTTTATGGAACAAGAACAAAGCCTCATATGACCCTCCCCATTGGTCATCCGTAAAGATAAAATGTTTCTTTTGTTCTGTTTCTTTATTCCAAATATAATCTCCAATAAACCCATTGATCGCTGGAAAAAGAAGAAGGAAAGTTCCTCAAATAGCTAAAAATAACACCATTCAATATAACTATTGATCCATTATTAAGGGTATTTGTTTCTCTTTACATTGTTTTCTTTTTAAGCCATGAAGAAGAATTTGGGAGGTGGATGGACATTATCCCATATTTTTGTTCTTGTGTTGATATCAGAAATCAGTCAGATTTGTCTCTTCCTTGCAAAATATTTCGTCACATAAACAGCAACAACTTACGAATATTGGCATTAAAATGTTTTTTGTAAATTGTAATCTTCTTACAAGGAATTTTCAACATTGTTTTTCATTCTTTTTTCAGGCACTTGCGAATATGGTCTATCGAATTCCTTCCAAGTCATTGAGCTAGTCTCCGGTTTTGGCCCACTCATATATGCTGGCTGTTTTGCTGCCACACTCTCATCGGCTTTGGCCAGTTTGGTATCGGCGCCAAAAGTATTTCAGGTAAGGCTGGCGTTCGCATTTCAACATCGTTTTTTATTTTTCGTAAATCTTCTCCGCTGAGCTTTAAGCGGCTTTTGGAAAATGTTTACTTAGTTTTTGCTCGAACACTGCATTTAATTAAAACTTTTGTTTCGAACATTTAATGGAGGGCAAAAATGCGATTTTGTTTTTGTTATTATTTCAGGCTTTGTGCAAAGATGAACTTTATCCCAAGATTGTGTGGTTTGCCAAGGGTTTCGGAAAAAATAATGAACCGGTCCGTGGTTATGTTTTGACATTTGTTATTGCTGTGGCGTAAGTCTTCAATTGCTTTGTTACAGTTTTTTTTCTTTTCTTTTCGTTTCTTTTTATTGTTGGCCTTGGTCCTTGTTAAAGAAATTACTTAACTTCTTATTATGAAATGCCAATGTAAGCATTGTTATTAATTTTTCAATTTTTTTTCTTTTTCTTCTTCTTCTTTTTTATTTTCCTTTGATGTTATTTTTGCTGTGCTCTGTCAAATCTAACAAATGGCCCTGTTGCTGTGTCAACCTTCGTCCTTGCCTGACTGCCCGCCTGACCTCGTTGTCCTTCCTGCCTGCCGCCTGTCATTTTGGTGATTTCAGTTTTATTTTAATTGGCGAACTAAATCTCATAGCTCCTTTAATATCGAATTTCTTTTTGGCCGCCTACATGTTAATCAATTTCAGTACATTCCATGCCAGTTTAGCCAAGCCTGTTGGCTGGCGTCCAACATTTAAAGTGAGTAATAATACACATCTATATGGAACATGCATGTATGTATGTATATATTATATAATATTTTATGTGTATTAATAGAAAAATATGTGTTTAGTATGACAAAATTGATATTGTTGGGTAATTTTATCGGTATTTAGTTTTCCCAATAAGGACCGACCTAGGATGAAAAATTCAGTGTTATAAATGAGAGTTCTTACATGAAACAATAGCAAAAGCCAATAGCTCTTTCTATACAATATACCAATAGACATTTTTTGGAATAATATGTCTTGATATATGTAAAAATATATTATATTTTTTATTTTTTTATATATTTATTATAATTTATAGAAGACGGACATATAGAAAATAAGGATATTCTAATATTTGTCATTCAATGTCAAAATATCTCATAAAGAAATATCTCTTAGGGAACCCACATAATTTTGTTTCATAACGTCTGCTTATAAAAAAATTAATAATTTTTCTAATAGAAGATTATTGCTTCCTCTTCTATATGATATATATAATAAGACATTCCTTTCCGTGTAAGTAATTCCAAATAAAAGTCTTGACGATGGCATAGCGCTGCAACCACCCACTTAACTGTAACTTCCTGTGAAACAATACCCGTTAAAGCTATTCCCTTTTGAAGTATATACACAATACCAACAAGAAATCGTTTAGGATGCCAACCAGCAATCCCTTCCAGCATTCTATTTTAAATTATCCTGAACAGTATCAACAATTTGGCATCATAAGAATGTTTTATTGCATTTATGTGAGAGAGAAGATTAAACGTGTCTTGTTTGCCAAACACACAACAACAGCAGCAACAAGAACAAAACAACAACAGCAACACCAGCTTGCATGTACCACTAACACATCCACATATTTTTGCACTAATGTACATTAATTTATGTTAATATTTTCTTCATTCCTTATTCCGTTTTCAGTACTACAACATGTGGCTAAGTCTCGTGGGTGCTATCCTCTGTGTCGCTGTCATGTTCCTGATATCGTGGGCCACCGCCTTGATCACATTCGCTGTGGTATTGGCATTGTACTTAATCGTAGCCTACCGCAAGCCCGACGTCAATTGGGGCTCCACCACCCAGGCGCAGACCTATAAGAACGCTTTGATTTCTGTACAACAGCTGAATAACGTTGAGGAGCATGTTAAAAATTATCGTCCGCAAATTTTGGTACTCTCCGGCCTGCCGAATACGCGTCCGGTTTTGGTCGATTTTGCCTATATGCTGACGAAGAATTTATCGCTGATGGTTTGCGGTCACGTATTGCGTGGCACTAGCTCACAACGTTATCGCAACTATTTACAGGAACGTGCCACCACTTGGTTCCGCAGACATCGTGTCAAAGGTTTCTATTCATTAGTGGATGGTGAGGATTTTGAATCTGGTTCCCGGGCATTAATGCAGGTTAGTAACAATATATGTGTGTGGGTATGTGTGTGTGTCTGTGTTTATTGTTCTGTTAATGATGATGATCATTTGTCGAAATTAAGTTTGCCCTAATGATTTGTTCGTTTGTTTGAAGTAGTGATTGTGTGCTTGTTTTGTTTGTATTCTCAAGAAAATTAAATATGTTAGTGTGGATGGGTTGGTGTGTGCGTGTGTATGTGTGCACTCGGCTTTTGCCAATACAAAGAAAATTTGTCCTTATTAAGCATTCCTTGGGATGGTAAACTAACCATCTAAATAATGAAAGAGAAAACGGGGGAAAACTGAAGGACATGCCTATTAAGGAAAATTGCAGGTTCATGTTTATTTCCTGAATGTGTGTGAGTTGCTGCGTGGGAAGCAGCAACTCTGATTACTAACCCAAAAACGAACAAAAAAAGGAATCCTTTTAACGCGTCAATACTTGTCATTGTCATTGGTCGTCTGAAACATGTTATGAATTTGGACATTTGACAAATAAGAACATGTCATGTCCTATTATATATTGTTATGTTTATATGTTATTAGTTCGAAAAACTATAATCGAACAACAGAAATTGGATAGCTTTAAAAGGATGTCGAAATTTCCAATTTAAATGAACCCTATTTTTAAGGACACACACATCACAAAAAAAAAACTTCATATAATCAAATTTTCTGTAGTCACGTAAATTATGTATGTTCTATACATTCGACTAGAATCATTTTATGCCTCCGTTCATATACCTATTGAAGCTAAAAAAACAAGGTCATCTTAATAATGCGAATTTACGTTTTGTAATTATAAATAAATATTTTTGTTGTATATACACATATATGTATATTTAGTAAACATTTCACTTTATCTACAATGTGAATAACATATAAAACCACTGGACAATATTGCAAAGAAATGTTACTGTATGATATTCCCAACTATAAAAGAAAATAATTGAGTATTTTTATTAAAACAGTATCGCTGGCTAGTATGTGTTTAGGCAAACACTTAAAATAATCATCTGTGTCCCCGGGTGGCGTATACGTGCCAACAACATGTATACGCAGTCATGTTCCAATGGGAAAATAAACATAATATAGTAAAAACTATATATAATATATGATGGACACTGCTATATTGTGATGAAGCATTAGGTTCCAGAAATTTGAATGTTTTTTTTCCTCAAATACAGAAATAGAGAAAATAATTTAATCAAAATAACAACAACACGAAAAATAACCTAAAATATTGAACATTTTTTCAATTTAAAATATGCACGTTTTGTTTTCCAGTTAACATTTCAACCATGACTGAAACATTTTTAAAACTGAAACCTTGTGGGCGTATTAACAAAACCAAACACAGACATTTTTTTGCGGGGCCATGATGGCAACATTTTTGAATAATGAGAAATATGTTTTTCTATACAAAATTAACTCCATTTTTTTCAACAGGCTTCCGGCATTGGCAAACTAAAACCAAATATTTTATTAATGGGTTACAAGGCAGACTGGCAGACCTGTGAACACAAGGATTTAACACAATACTTTAATATAATGCACAAGGTAAGTTGGCTGTTGCTGGTCCGGCTAAAGGAGAGCAGAGAAAAACATCAAACAGAACGAATGCCCCTAATGAATTACCAGTACAAAATCTCAGCAGGAGAATACTTTTTTTCATTTGTCATCATGATGATGTAGCCCAACATTTTGCTGTTGCCATTCAATGCTCACAACAGAATTTAGATGAAATCCTTTTTGGTATTCATTTCATTGAAACTCGTGCGGAGCATTGAATGGCGATCATTGCGAAAATATTTGCGAATACAAAACAAGACAGAAAAATAATAACAATAACGTGTCTCACTTTCAAGGCATTGGACATGTACTTATCCGTGGCTATACTACGTGTTCCAAATGGTTTGGATTGTTCACAAATATTGGGCGACGAAAGCAATGCCCAACGGAATATCTTGGATGTGCCACGTACGTTGCAGCCCAACGAAAGCTCTGCCGACCTCAATTCAGTCGAACGTACCGCACAAAATGGCTTGAGCGGCAGCATGGATTCGTTGAGTCGCAATGTATCCCAAGGTAAGCAGCTAACCAAAACACAACCCACAACCAACCAAACAACAACCGACAATAGCAATAACAACAACAGCAACAACAATTCCCACAAAGATATTTGCCAAAAACAATTTCATATCCGATATTACTAAAATTCATGAGAAAAACAAATGAGTTTGTGATATAAAGCATCATCGGGATGTTAATTAAAGGGGATGGTTGTTGTTGTTGATTTTGCTCTTGGTCTTATATAACAACGACAAGAACATCAGCAACAATTCTACAAGAAGACAAAGAATGCAAATTATTCATGAAATAAAAGTTATTTATTAAATGTAACTTCTTAAGAAACGTTTATAAAGTAATTTGTGGAAGTGAACTTTACGTTGAAGAAAGCAACAACAACAGGGATATACATACATGCATACATACCTACATATATATTTCTTTGTATTGTTTTAAATAACATTTCAGGTAGGCACATTTTTTTTTTTTTTAAGATTACATTCTAAGGGTGGAAAGATAACAATATATCGATAGAAAGTAAAAAATGAAGAAAATAGAAATATTTTCACGCAAAAGCAATATTTTTAATAAGACTGAGAAGCCATAAACACCCTTGACATAATATATTCTCCGAAGTGATAAGCATGTGGTGGATTAAATTTTAGAGAGAAAAAATGACCCGGAGCCACTGATATAATAGAGTTTTATATAAACAAAAAACGAGAAATGTTATTTGCAGGTTTGGGGAGGGGGTTTATATTATAATGTACAGCGAGCTGCCGAGAAAGACAGGACTTGTGTGCCTAGAAGGCATCGTTTTGCAGGGTACATACAATGTGTAACCTGCAACAGTCGCTTTTAAGGCTCATTCTTAAAATTAACTACAAAATTTCAAAAATCCTGTGATCAAAATCCACAAAACGAGTGCATTTTTTGCTTTTCGCTAAAAATTTTATGGGACATTAATTCGGAAATAAACAAAAAAATATGAAAGCTTTTGGAAAAAGTTAATAATGTGAAGAACAAATGAGAATTTGCAGCGGTTTTGTTATCTTCTCGTCGTAAATTTCACTGCAAAGACTTGTGTCCAATACTTGGAGAAAAAACAGATATAAAAACTGCCGGCCGATCATCAACAACTATATAAATTGGATCCTTGAATGGATCACTTGTCTGAACCGAAATTCTAGCGAAAAATCAGGCCCATTACCACCTCGGTGGGACTGGGAAACCCCCAAAAAATATATATTGTGAATTCGAATTTTCATTTGTTTATGCCCCTTAATTTGTATTGTCGATGTTAAATGGCATTGACCTACCTGTACTTACCTGTACCTGAGGATGGACTTTCGTAGATCGACTCTAAATCGTCTGAAAGAAATTGGGTCTAAACAAACTTGGTGTTTACAACCACTACTTCGACGAGACACATTTTTCCAGTAGTAAAATGTATATAGTTTCATTAGCCATAAGAATCCCCAGTCATTTTTTTGTATACAAACATCTTCATATATGGTTGATATTCAAACTTGTTGTTTATACTTGAGAATTGTGTATAACACTTGAGTTCATCTACAAAGTGTTGATTCTCTTCTGTGTAATTTCCCAGGCAACTGCTGGGTAATTTGGTGTCCATTTGATGTTTTTAATATTATCTGATAAACTATGAAAATGTTACAGTTATAACAAATGTTTGTTACAAAGTTGACAAAAGTTGCCATGTGTTTGTGCAAACAATATATTTTTCGGGGGTGGCGTATGCGTGTGAATAACATGTATACACCACCATGTCCACATAATGAAAAATGCTATAATTCATAAAAAAAAGATGTGTGCTTGGCAAAAGAAAGAAAACATAATTAAATAGTTATGCAATTGTAATTCTCAGAAACTAAGATTTTTTTTCTGAATTGTAATTAAAAAAGATTCTGTCCTCAGCTTTGGTACAATGAAGATTATGGATACTGAAAAACCAACATGCTCTAGATTCAAAACATATATGGGCAATATTGCCAATTTTTTAACATAGCTGAAGCGGAGGTTCACCCCTTTATAACTCGGGAACTACTTAATTATATGAAAGAAAGTGAATAGTTTTGGATTAATTGATCTGTCGTTGCAAACTGTTCATGATATTGACCTCCAAACTTTATTTTGGTGGAAGCTGTGTCTACTTTAATGTAAAAAAATGTGTAAAAACAGGTTGAGGCGAACCAGTTTTTTTATGTTCTCTATCGATTTGTGACTAAGCCACTCATTGCACAGTCTTCGTGTCAAAAGAAAACTAGATGCCAACAAAATGGGGATTTTTCAAAATTTTAACTACATCTACCTTTAAATGATGCTGACATTTTGAAGCTCGATTTTGAGTGTTTTTTTAATTTTACTTCTAGCTTTAATACGCAAACAGGAATTTATAAAAGTCGATTATAAGATTATTGTAGTCGCGAATCTGCGTAATTTGATATGTATTTTGAGTATGTAGTATGCACAGCTTCAGAGTAATACTCATCCGAATGTTCGAATTTTGTGCGATCAAATTTCTAAAAAACCTATTTTTCGGGCCAAATTTTTAGATCTGTCAACTGAATGATATGAGTACCCGCGATCAATAAGGTTTTTTACGTTTCGGATGATATAAAATCTTCTTCGTGAAAATCCATCTACTAGAACGGCGGGAACTGGCCTTCCAAAAAGACGAAATTTGGCAAAAAATGTTTATGAAAATATCGCGGATTTATTTGCGTTTTCTGTGTATCATTTCCGCTTCAATAAATGACCTCATACGGATTTTAATCTTTTTCGAGAAGAGAACTTTAAAAACTTCAGCCGAAAGAGAGATGTACGCCATTTATTTCAAAAATAGATTGTGCTGGCACATCCTTGGTTCTTAATGGACCACATTGAAATGGTATAGATCGATGTATTTTTTTAGGGTGCACACCGAAATCGGATGCGCGTTAATGGCATATGGAGTTTTCGGAATTTATTCGCGTTTTACGATTTTTTGGGTACTTCAATATAACGTGTGGCACATCTTAGCCGTCAAACAAAATTTCGCAAAATATATATGGATTGGAATATAAACTTCAGTACTTCCTGGAACCCGCATGCGCATCAAATGATTTTGAGAATTACGCGATTTACACGCAATTTAAAATGTATATTTCATAATATTACTTTATTTTAAGATTTATTCCTATTTATAGAATTCTAAGATTTATCGGAAGGGTCTTGATATAAACCGCAAGGCGTATACTTATACACAAAAAGAGATTATTATTTTATATGTCAATTTTTCGGCGAAATTCGGGTAAAATACAGAATAACCCCAACATTTTTTTCTGAAATTTCTTGTATACAATTAAAAAAATATGTAAATATGATGACATTTTTTTTTCAAACCAACAACAAATATTTTTCCTTAATATCTTGTTTTGTTGTCGCTTTGATTTAGAAACCGTTACACGGACTTGTGTAATTTTGATATCATTTGATTCACCATCGTGTTTAGATTATGTAGATATTTTTAAATTAATTTTTAGGTGTGTGTATGCCATTAATATAATGAAAATATTGATGTCATCTGCTATATTTTTTTATTTTTCTCATATTTCGCGAATATGTGGAACTTTATCGTGATTATTATAATATATTCATATTCTTATTTTACGGAGGAAGATATATATCAACGTTCTTGGTCAATATAATAAACGGCGTAATTTTAAGATTTTTTTCTTATGCCCAAAATTAAAACCTCGATAACTTTTGCGCGCATCAACCAAAAATTTGATCGCGAACGGTTTCGGAGTCAGAACATTTTTCTCTATATGTGTACCAAAAATCATAGATGTGCCACAAAAACAAAAAAGCTGATTTTCTGAAAATGGAATATTAAAAAATTGGCAATATTGCCCATATACAAAAAAAAATATAAAAATAAATAAATAAAATAAAATAAAAATGGCCTCCTATATCAGCTCCTGTCTTCGCACCACAAAAAATTAATAAAAAATCTCTTCGAAAATATGTTCGTATTCACTCAATTGGTTTTATGATATTCAAAGCAATTGCTAAAATAATTCATATTGCTTTTTATTATTATTTAATTGTTTTCTTGTTATTTATACATAATTAAATGAATTTTAAATACATTTCAAGATGAAAACAATTGTAAAATAGTTTACAAGAATGTTATTTTTTTTCTATGAATAGTTGTATCGATCCGCTACGAGTGAACATATAGGGGTTTTAATGGTAAATTTAAAGGGAGGATCTAAAGGTCTTCTATGAGACACACAAGGAAACGAGTTAGAAATGCGAATTATTTCACAAAAAAATCCGCATTCAATTTTACTGAAAAAGTTATCTCTCCTTGTATAATAGGGTCGCCAGCAAAAAAAAAAAAAAAAAAAACATGATTTGGTTATATTGATTTTTTCCCTTCTGGCGTATTCATATTCCCACAAAGGTCTTTCATCCCCAATAGGAACTTCCACCCCCACTTGTCGCACAGGCATCTCAAAAGTATTTTTTCTATCACACCCAAAGCTAGTTAAGCTAGTCTACAAGGTGTTGATTTGAATATGACAAATTTACCACACACCAACTGAGAAATGTTGTATCCATTTGTTGTGCGGTTATCTTTCCCAGGCACAATAAATTAATGTATAAATTGAGTTGTACATATGGAGGCGTATACGTGTGAATAACAAAAAATACACATCAGGCTTACCAAGGCATTTATATTTCGTATAAATATATGTGTGATTTTGAAAAAAAAAAAAATTTAATTAAATTCGCAATTAAGACGTATTGGTTACCTTTTGTAAGGTTTTCTGTCATTAGAATAAATCGTAAGGTTTAATATCAGTGAATGTATTTTGTGGTTTCTATCAATTGAAGAATTCACAATAAAACTGCAAAGGCATTCCTCAAGTTGTAGCTTAGGACCTTTGGAAAGGAAGTCCATTTTCCCCTATCAATTGTAGTTCAGTCATTTCCTAAACGTATATATAGTAGGAAGGCCCACTAACAGGTTTTTGGTCTACAAACACATTTTTCATAGATGATTGTTTATCAAACTTGTGTAACACTTGAGTTAATCTTCAAAGCAATTCTCTTCTGAGCAATTTCCGAAACAACCGCTGTGCAATTTGGTGACCAGTGGTTGCTCTTTAATATTCACTGGTAGAATATAAAAATTATACATTTTAGTTGTGGTAGTTGTAGCAGATTTTTAAGCAAATATGGCCTGTGTTTGTGTACAAAAACCATCTGCTATGGGGGTGACGTATACGTGTCAATAACATGTATACGTCACGAGATCCATATTGAAAAGAAAATAGAAGAAGTTTGGGAAAAAGAAAGAAAACCTATTCAAACAATTATACAATTGTAATTTTCCGAAATCAGAGATTTTCTCTTCCCTATATAATAAATTATAATTAAAACATAGTCTGTTACCATCTATCTTTTGTGCAATACTACTGCGATATTAATATGAAAACTAATGAATACACATTCATAATAAGCAATAAAAATCAATATTATACGACGGACTGGTTGCACCAGAAATATTTTAATAATAAAATCAATTCAACGTATTTTTTATTCACTGAGCTGGTATTGAAAGAATTTTCCAAAATATTTCATATTGTTTTTTATTATAAACATATTTTTATTATAATTATGTTTCCATAATTAAATGAATGTTAAATTCATTTCGCAATAATTGATATGCAATTTATAGCATGGCGCTATTTGTTCTAGTATTATATTCTTTCAAGGAACATTATTTATGGTTAAGGATGAAAAACAGTACAGAAATGGTCTGCTACAAGTAACATATTTGAAATATATGAGAAGATTTTTTTAGGGATTTGTGAGATGATCGAAAGGTCTTTCGTAAGAAGATATGTTAGCCCTCTGTTAGAAGCCCCCCTTTAGGAATAAGTTCATGGTGTTCTATGAGAAAACTGAACGGTCGCATTGTATTGTAGAAGATCCGTTGGTTTATAAAAGTACTTAAAGTACTTTATTAGACAAACCAAGGGTAGTAAGTAGGCCGTTGAAAGTGTTGATTTTAATCTAACTACTTTAACTGACCTCCATTAATGTATTTGGTAACTATTTAATTTTTCACTAATATTCCCTAACACGCAAGTAAATCAATTACAAAAATTGTGTTGTAGGTATAACAAAGGTTGTTAGCGAACAAATGACCAGTGTTACTGCCATGGTGGCGAATAGGTGTTGATAATATGTATACGCAACCACAATTTTCGTGTTACCAACAAATTTAAATTTATTTGAAAAATAAACATGTGTGTTTTATTTTTAAAGAATTAACTTAATAAAAATAATTTCTTCCGAAACTGAAGTATTATAAAGTAATAAAATTACCCTCAGTTGTGGTCTTTTTGTAATTTCAATAATTATGGAAAACCGAATTTAATTATTTTTATTTATATAGGTATTTATGATCATTTACTTCTTGCTCTAAAAAGCCCAGCCAATGTGGAAAGGGAACTTCCAACTTAGCCTGTGTTGCCACAGAATAATGAATAAGAACATAGCTTTCGAATCGAACTGATTTGAATTAAATCGATTGCGTTATTTATACCCTTTCATGTTTGTATGTATGTAGCCCTTTAACAGAGTTACTTTACACTTTAATATTTTTGGAAAATTGCTGGTATTATAAACATAATTGAAACTTTTACACATATCATACAAATGTTTAATTGCTTAATTTTATTTTTATTGATTCCAAGATGATAAATGCATTTTTATAAATAATTTGCATTCTTTAACTGCATGCTAACAAGCGAAATTACTATACACACGTACATATATACTATTGTTAAATTTATATCATTTTAATTAAATATTTATGTTATACTTTTTGCATGGATTTTTTTTCAACATACATTTTTTATTTCGCCAACAAACTGTAAATATATGAATGCTGCCACCATCACCAAAAAAATATTTATTTGTATTTGCTAAATATATATAAATATTATATGGCACATTTTTTATTATACAACAAAAATAATAAAAAAAAAAACATCGTAACTCACCTGCCATGTGTTATGCTGCACTTTTGCCCTACTACCTTCCAACCACACACAATAAAATTACCAACACCAGATGCTGGCCCAATAACCGCTGCGACCACAGAAAATGGCATTAAAAAAGGTAAGTTTTATTTATTGTTGTCACAAATTTCAGTGCATTTAATTTATGCGATTTAATAATGCCAGTTAAATTTTTTGGGAAATAAATATATATATACCAATGAAGTTGTTGGTATAGGTTTAGAAAAATTACTTTCTTTACTGGAGACATAGATTTCACATTTTTTCTAATGTAGTTTTTCATAAATAAAAAAAATTATTTCATAAATAGAAACATTACGTTTTTTACATTTTTTCGAATTTGTTATTTCATAAATAAAAAGTCAAACTACTCACTTTTCTTATGGCATTAATTGGTTCAGAATTTATTTAAACATATGTATATTACAAAATTATCATTAACAACTGAAATTTTGAAAAAATATATTAATATTTGGAATTTCATTTCAATATTGTCTTAATAAGTTCTCACCACATACCCTACACAACTATGTTGTCAGGGTATTATAGCTTTGTGCAGCCCCAAAAGTTAGTAACGCCGCGAAATATTGGTCCTAGACCCACCTTTAAGTATACCGATCGCCTTATCTCGACTATATGAGTCGATCTAGACCGGTGTGTTCGTCCGTCCGTCCGTCCATTATAATTTGTAAACACGATACAGGCCACAGTTATGGACCAATCTTCATGAAATCATGAAATTTGGGTTCTGGCCAATGAAGACCCCTATTGTTTTTAGTAAAGATCGGCTAATATATAGAAGATGAAATGGACCAAATAATAAATTGTTGTCCGTTTTTCTGGTCGCTCTAGAGACCGCAGCTATGGTCCGAACATCGTGAAATTTTGCATGAAGAAGGGGATCGGGCCAAAGAATAAGCATGGCTCTTTTTTAATAAAGATCGGTCAATATTTAGCGGATCAAATGGGCCCTGTCTTTTGTCTGAAAATTTACAAAATTTGTATCCTATAGCGCATAGATTTACCCCTGAAAGACATAGACCCGAGAAGTTGATAGTATACCCAAGAGGAGTGGTTGACCTTTAAATTGATACCAATTTTATTGTCGTGTGTACTCGGATGTGGGAGTTACTCTTAAATATTTACAGGTGCTTACGTACTCAGATATTATTTAGTAACCCATTACCACACTAGATGGCGAAATGTTCTGTGAGGTTCCCGTTATGGTCAAGGACATGCCTATAATTTTCGGCGATGATCAGATAATTATAAAACAAAACAAACAAAAAGAGACTGCAGGAAAATGCGGAAAAGCAAAACCAAGTCAGTGAACCATTGGAAAGTTACAAGGGGTAATGTGTATGAGGATGACAAAGGCCAGGGCAAGTATCATTTGTGTTTGGTGTTGGTGTTCAACCGGCTTTCCACGAATCAGTGCGAGGGTGGGGTGTTTAACACATTTGTAAACACATTTTGTTTTCAATTCTCAGTTTCTCTTTTTTCATTTCGGTTAAATAACGATAAGAGGGTAGAAAATGGAGAAAAATGTGTGTTTTTGTCGATTTAAAATTTATGCAACGTAAGATAATTTGTTTATGGTTTGTTTGCATTTGTTCAGCTGCAATTTTTTCTCGCTTGCAATTATCGAAGTTAGTAGGAAGAAAAATATTTATTATGTGTTTGTTTTATTTATTTTTTGTTTGTTTATTGGTTGTGATATTTTTATATTACAACCACAAGGTCATAATTCAAATGTTGCGTGAACGTTGTTAGTTTTCTGAATAGTTAATTGATTTGTTTAATTAATTTAAATATTTTTCAGTGTCCTGAAAAATGATGTCCTTCACAGAGTAAAAATGTTAGAATCAACAAAAAATAATTATTTAAAAATAAAATAGTTTAAATAAATATTAAGTTTCTAAATGCACATATGTAAGGCTGTAAATGGTTTTATAAAAAAGCCAGGTCTAAGATTATAAATTTGTTTACTAAAAAACAGGACTAAGGTACTGATGGACCCATAAACATTCTTTATTAAAAACCACGCCTAAAGCAATTTTTGCAATAAAAAATCGTAACTAATAAACCATGCCTAATGGATAAATATTCTTTATTAAAAACCACGCCTAAAACAATTTTTGCAATAAAAAATCGTAACTAATAAACCATGCCTAATGGACCTCTAGAAAGTTCTTCATTAAAAAAGGATCCATACTGAAGGACACATAAATATTCTTTATTAAAAAACCACGCCTAAGTCTCCGATGGAGCTTTAAAAAGTTTTTCATTAAAAAAACACGCCCAACGCTCAGAAGGTTCTTCGAAAAATTCTTATTAAAAACCCACGCCTAAAGCAATTTTTTGCAATTTTTCTTATTAAAAACCACGCTAGACGCTCAGATAGTCCTTAAAAAATTATTGTTATTAACAACGCCAAAAGCTCAGATAGTTCTCGCAAAAAATCATTATTAAAACACACCCATGAAGACTCAGATGATCTTTTAAAAATTCTTTATAAAAAACCACGCCTAAGACTCAGATGATCCTTTAAAAGGTTATTAAAAACCACGTTGGAGGCTTAGAATGCCCCATAAAATGTTTTGTACACGTGTGAATAACATGTATACGTCACGAGATCCATATTGAAAAGAAAAGAGAAGACGTTTGGGAAAAAAGAAAGAAAAAATATCCAAATATGTATACAATTTTATTTTTCCGAAATCATAGATTTTTTCTTCCCTATATAATAAATTATAATTAAAACATAGCCTGTTATCATCTATCTTTTGTGCAATACTACTGCGATATTAATATGATGATGATCAGATAATAATTTTGGGATGAAGTGGACCGAAAACTTAATTTTTGTGTGTGTGTGTTTTTTTTCTTTTTTGAGTCGATCTACACAATTGAAAGCCGAACATCACAACACAAGCCACGGTGTAGGGAATCTGGACAAGTAATTAAAAGGACTGTACTGAATATTAATAATATTTGTTGACCTCTAGTCAGTCAAGAGGGTGCAAATATCGCGAAATATTAGCCAGACTCAGACTATAGAACCACACAAAGTGAGATTTTCTAGGAAGTTGTGTAGGGTATCATATGGTCGGCCCTGTCCGACTATACTGCTCCGCTCACTGGTTTGGTATTTATTTTATTGCAAAGTGCTGATGTTTGTCATCAAATAGTTGGCTCCAAAAGCCTTTTTTAATTTTCACTTTTGTTGTTGTGTATTTTTTGTCAGCAGTTATTTTTGTGTGTTTTCGTACATATTCCTATCAAGATTTATATTATTTTAACCTTTAACCTCACTAGCCTCTGGACAACAAAAGTCATCTCCTTGCACGTGTAATAAAAAAACAGAAATTTGAATGTATGTATGTAATAAAATTCGTATGTCAGCAATTGTATGACTTATAAAAATGATAAATAACAAATGGATTTTATTTTCTTTGTTGAAAAGAATTTTATGCTTGTTTCTCTTCGATCACCTTCTATAGCAGAGGTCATGACTATCTATTTACTTGAAGACATATTTTTTTTTCAAATTATGTTGTAAAAACAAGTTGGGTATGTGCGAATAAATGACAGATCACATCATAGGTTTTCTGATACTTTGTAATTTGTGTATATAACATAAAAAACTGGAAATATATCGAATTTTACAAACGAATTTGTCAAGTATTTAACAATCTGACCATTTTTTTGCCGCAGCGTCATCTATTGATGGGTTAACATTGTGAATGTCCCTTTTTTAATCGATTTACTTTTCCTATATGAAATTAAAAACTGGCATTTTAAATTTCACAACGGCTGTGAAGGCAAGTATTTGCCAGAGCTGTCAAATCTGGAGAAAATAATAGGTATTTTAGTTTCTTTATAACTTTTGAAAGATACATAAATAATTGGAATTGACAGAGTTGCCATGATAACAGAAATTGCTAGTTTTCTGAAATTATATTATTAGGTTGTGTAAAGTTTGATTGAAATCGGATAGACCGTTCGCATTATATTACAAACCAAATATTGAATATTTCGTGTGGGAGGTACCAGAAGAAAGGATAGCATTTGTCTCAATAGCATTTGATTATACATGACTTGTTATATAAATACATTTTTCGTAAACAACAAAATTTAACTTTGTGCTCTTCTGCTAAATACAAACAAAGGCTGACTTTAACACCGGATATTAATTTTCCCCAATACTCAACTTCCGCTTAACAAAACATCTTCCAATGCATCTGACAAATTGCTGTAGTCAATTTTCTTGTCCTGTTTGACATCGACTTTGTCACAACATCGAAATATCAATATTTTTGACATGTGAAATCCTTTGGTATTTCTTTTGTTTGTTTTTATTGGAATTAGTAACGAATATGACTCCCGAGAACAATGCAAAGCGAACAATGAGGAAGTCAAAGGCAAACACATGCGTATCATGTCAACGTTTCTTGGAGATGATGGTGTGGCAAGGACGACTCAATTGTCGGAATCTTTAGACGTACCTGCGGTATAGTATTAGAATCATATTTCTGATATTATCATTCTTCGTTGTTTAGGATGGAAGGAAAAAAACTGATTAATTTGTACCTGGGTTATAGACGACACGTTTTATCTAATGGATATTTTTGAAAGATATGTGGATTATGCAAGCTGAACTAAAGTGAAAAAGAAAATATTTCTTCTTCTCTAATTTCAAAGTGAATACAAAGCATAGTATTGATTTTAATTGTAATATAGTATAGTATTGATTTAATTGTAAATACTTAATAATTGAACGTCTTTTCAAATTATATTCTATATTTTGTACAAAGAAATCATTTTTATGAAGTTTACAGACCATTAGAAATGCCTTGCTAATTTCATTTTAACTTGAAATATTAGATGTAGCAAGAAAATGGCAAGGTCAAGAAACTCGAAAAAAAAACATGACAAATAAAAATTGAGTACTTCAACATAAAAAAGTGTTTTTTTTTTCTTCTCATTTAACAAAATTGTTTTCTAACTGATTTCCTTCTTGGAAATTGTCTATCTATTATTTTATTGCAGTCTTTGTTTGAGTTTTCATTTCATTTTATTTTTTTATTTTATAGCAACAATTACAAGCTTCTTAAGAAAAAAAGGAAAACAATTTTCTTGATGATTTTTTTTTTAATTTTCTTTATATTACTTTCTCAATATTTTGTCATTGTTTCCTAGACATCGATGTTCGTTCTAGGTGTTGGATAGATTCTTTTGTTTAACCGTTGTTATTACTTTTCATTGTTTGAGGATATTGATTTGTTTTTTATAGTTTACAACTTCATTTACTTGCCCACCTTTTGGTGAGAGAGAAAGGGGGTAAATAAAACGCTTTAGTGTGGCATGGAGTAATCATCATTTTGAAAAAAGGCATTTTGTAATAACGATTTTATATTGGGATAATGATTTCTTTAACTATTTGATTTACAGAAACAAATGGTATCCTTTACGAGGGCAGATCAATAATTCTGTTACTTTTGAGAACATGCACAGATTCTGTTTCTCGGTCGTTTTATGTCCGTTCGTTTATCCGTCTGTCTACCTGTCTGACCATGTTAATTTGTCAACAGAGTACAAACCGCATATATCATCCAAATTCGATGAAATTGTGCACATTCGTCTTATTTGGTCCAAGGATGGAGCTCATAAATAGTTTCGTCCGATTTTATGCAAATGTCGCACCAAAGCCCTCCAAAGTTCTGTTAATGTTTGTTTCAGGAATTCGTCCTTAAAATACGGCGGATGAGATATGGTTAAATCAATTTCGTTCACATTTACTATTTGCTTTACCAACATATTACCGAGGCGAGCCCATTCAATAGCCTCAGCCTTATAACAAAAATTGTAAATTCGTTTTAGCCATGTCGTTCTACCTGGTAGGCGCGAAAGACTACGTCCCAATATGGTTATCGGTGTAAAACAATGTTAGCATATCGTAATATTTTATTCATTGATTATAAATAATAACGATCTAAGACATTCGACTCAAAATGGCTTAAATTTGAGATATTAAAGATTTCCCGACAGAAGAAATTTTGAGGCGGCTAAGACCATCGAAATTACTAGAATGAAGCGGGATTATTGCATGAGAGATATTATACTCTAAAATTAAAGATAAATTGGGTTTGACTTATGTGGCGTCGATGCCAAAAATGGACCCATATTTGAAATTTTCTTCTTGTAGGGTATTATCTTTTCAGAAACCTAAATTCTAAATTATAGACACATTATAATCAAGGATCATTAAAATACCAAAAATTGATATGTGGGATTTGCCTTTTACCCCTCAAGAACCAGAAACATATGGAAAATTCAATGGACAAAGGGAGTGGCTAAATCAAAATTTCACTCCGATTAAAAATTTATTATTTTTTTTTTTAGATCTACGAAGACCATTTATTGATGTTCCCAACAGAATCTTTTCAAAACCCTAAATGCCAAATTATAGATATAATCAAGGACCATTCAAATACCAAAAATCGGTTGGCATATTAATATGTGGGATATGTATTTTACCCCTCAAGAACATGAAACATATGGGAAATTCAAAGGAAAACGGCACACGCCTAAATCAAAATTTCACTCGGATTAAAAATCTATACTTTATGAGGTCTCCGAAGAGTGCATGTCAACGTTTAAAACAGAATGACAAATTTAATTTATGAGGTCTCCGAAAATTGTAATGTGTATAAACACGTATGGTCAGGGTGAACATATACGTATGAAATGTCAGCAAAATCGACCGATAATTTTTTTTCGCAATTCCCACCAGATGATTTTTAATATTGCTTTTAGTTATTAGTTTTGCTTCTTTTTAAGTCTCCGACATTTCTTTTATACCCCAGGAAAATATTTTCTTTTATTTCATGAATTTCTTTGTGGGGTTTCGGCATATGTGGGTCCTTTTTGAGTAACCACACACAAACTACGACTAATAGCATTTGTGCTGGACACGTGTTTCCACACTCTAAATTAATAAGAACACACACCGAGACACTATATACACCATGAACTGTCTACATTACTTTCTATAACATTTTATCACAAATAGTGTGTTTTTTCTGAGAAATATACCAGAACAACAATAGCAGCAGCAACAACAATATACACATTCTTCTAAACTCTTGTGACTTTTAAAGTGTACTTCAACTTAATATGCCTAGGATAAGATGAGCCAGCCATAGTCCATATTTAAAGTTGAATGTCCCATTTGGGCTACCTCAAAGTGTGTGTTCAATGACCACAGCAAAACAACTGTGCTGAAACTTCATCCATGTACTTTGTCGGTCGACAGTATCAAGATGATAACTTTCAATGACCTATGAAAGTTAACAGTTTTGTCGGTCAAACCAAGTCCATGTGGAGGTGGCCAATTAGAAGCACTTGCGATGGCCATGGAATGTTTTTTTTTACCAAGAAATGAGATAACAGTTTTTTTAAAGAATTTATAAGCTTTCGTCTCTTACCAGTCATTGCTGCTACCAGTTGAATGCCTCTGGACGATAATAAATTATTATCACAAAATTTATCGCTTAATCGAGATAATAGACAGACAATGAGGTTAAGTGTATATTTGACCCTTAAGTACGTGAGGTCCTTGATTGCATTTGTATTAGTGTTATTATTATGATTATTGGAAAAGTTAGTTTCCATTGATGCATGACTCTTGCTGTGGTCCTTTGGGACGAAGCATAATATTAAAATTGTCTCTTTGTAATTTGGGCCGCATAAAAAGGACAACAACTCAAAACATTCTGCACATATTAATGATGCACGACCTTTGTATAATTTTGTTTGTGTATTTTTTTCTTTAGTCTGTCATTAACAACATCGATACTAATTAATTTGTTTACTAAAAAATACAAAACTTTATTCTTTGTCTTTTGTTCGTTAAACAAAAAAATACAATAGCCTCCAGCACCAGTGATTTATCGTTTGTTGCCGGCACCCAAAGTAAAGAAGTATCTGGCTTACCGGATCCTGCTGATCCCAAAACGGCTCCTCTTTTGGTAAGTTCGTTTGTCTGATGTGAATAGTGTGTGTGCGTGTGTGTCACCACAACGATTTTTGTTGTTGTTTTTTTATTTACAGACAAATTCTTTGCGTAAATCGAAAACAAAACACGATGATCCCGCTGCTCTCTACAAGGGTCCCGGTGGCGTTGAATTGCCCAAAGAAGTTTTGAATGAATTGTCACAATTCACCAGAAAACGCAGTCACGCTGTGATTGATGTTTGGTGGTTATACGACGATGGTGGTCTTACCCTTCTGTTGCCCTATATTATAAGTACGCGTCGTACATGGCAGTCATGTAAATTAAGGTAAGAATATACATTTTTGCTACATTTAACTATTCTGGGATTTTAAATTATATTCAGCTTGGTTGAAAAATAAATTTCCATAAAAGATTTAGAATTTATTTTTCTTATGGAAATTCAGCCACATTCAGCCAAGTTCAATAGTAAATTTCATACGGAAGTCTATATTCAAACATGGTGGAAATAAAAATGCATCCATGCTACTAATTTTCGTAAAAATATCCATTCATCTACGCTGTATAGGAATTTTTCAATGGTCTTCAGTCAAACTGAATAGTCAATTTCCAATGGAAGTCTCTATTCAGTATTCTATTATTTGTCCATGCTGAGTAGAATATTGTCGACTGAGAAATCAATTGTAGATTCCTTTTGAAAATCTGTTTTAATCTGGCTGAATGTCTCTATTTAGCCTGACTGAATAGTGTGAAAATGCTTTATTAATTTGACTAAATATTAATCTTCCAAGGAAAATCTTATTCAGCCTATCTGAATAGTAATTTATATGCAGACAATTTGGAGATATAAATTTATCCATTCTAAATTTCATATATAAATATCCATCAATGTAGGCTGTATAAGAATTTTCCATTGGCCTTCAGTCGAACTGAATAGGAAATTCCCTTTAAAAGGCTCTATTCAGCTTGGCGGAATAATTAAAGTCATACGGTATTCAGTTGTTGCTTTAATTCCTCTTGAAAATCTTTTTTTTTTTTTTTAGTCAGGCTGAATATATCTACTTCCTATGAATTGTTATTTTCTATGTGAATTCATATTCAGCCATGATGAATGGTAAATTTTCCATGGAAATCTCAAACTAAATATTATATTTGAAACTTTAAATTGCCTTGTAATTCCAAGTACAATTATTTTCCAAACATTCCTATTCTCGACATTGATATCTATCCAAAAAGATTTTTCCATTTTAAAATTGTTATTTTTCTTTTTTCTCTCTCTCTTTTCAGAGTTTATGCCTTAGCTAACAAAAAAGCAGAATTGGAATTTGAACAACGTTCCATGGCCAGTCTATTGTCTAAATTCCGTATTGATTATTCGGATTTGCAATTGATTCCTGACATTACCAAAAAACCACAAGAATCATCGACACAGTTCTTTAACGATTTAATTAAGGACTTTGTTGTTGCTGAAAAGGATACAAATGTACAACTGCAAGAGGACGAGGGTGAGTGCCACAATAAAACTTGAAAACCAATGTTTTGGTTTAGCTCAAACAATCATTGAAGTTTAAAATAAAGCCATTTAGGGCTACTTAGTGTGATGGGATTCATTGGAAAAACAACGGAATTTTTAATGAATGGATGAAAAGAATTTTACTTAGGAATTTAATTGTAGATTTTAGATAGAAAAGAAGAAACCACAGTTTATGCTAAATATACAATTAAATAGGGAAGCTATTCAACTGATTTGAAATTTCATGGGGGAAAAAATACTCATTCATAGTAAAGCCACAGATTGTCACATATTAATAGTTCTGCAAAAAAATTTCAAACTTCTTCAAAATAGGATTTTAAAATATATTTGCAAAATTTGATATTATGCAAAAATATTTAGATAGTAGGTACTTGAAAATGTTTTTCTTTTTAAATTAGTAGAGTTGGCGGGTTATTTGGGATACCATTTCTATTTTGTTTTTGCTAAATAGTTAGGATGAATCTCAGTTTTTTTTATAAAAACATCTATTTATTAATAGGGAAAGTATGGCATTGTCCACCAAGAGGCTATAGTTTCGGATCTCGCCACTGATCCTCATCAATTCCCTTAGTATCTTCTAAATATCTACTCTTATGGCTCAGGGAATCATTTAATAATATCCTATATCTTAAACCGTCCTTCAAAAAATAGAATTTCTAAAATACCTATATAATAGTTTTATTATTTATTTCGCAATAAATTTATATGTTATAATAAAATCGTACTCCAGGGGAATATCTCATAAACTTTGTCAATTATCTTCCACGGCTGGATTGATCTTCAAATTTATTCCATCGAATTAAAATCATTTTATTTGCTACTTGCCGTTAGTTAGCCATAAATTTTGGCCTTTCTTTTTATTGTTGCTGTAGCTGCTGCTCTCACTGACATATTAATTCATTTATTGTTATTGTTGTATTTTTATCGTCATTGTAGTTGCCATTACCGAGGATGACATGATGGCCGTACAGGATAAGACAAATCGCTATTTACGTTTACGTGAATATTTACGAGAGCAATCGACAAAATCCGATTTGGTTGTAATGACATTGCCCATGCCAAGGAAAAATATTGTGACAGCTCCCCTGTATATGGCCTGGTTGGAAAGTTTAAGTCGTGATATGCCACCGTTCCTGTTTGTGCGTGGCAATCAGACCAGTGTTTTGACCTTCTATTCATAAACCGACGAGAAGGAAACAAAAATCCAATAAAGCGCAAAACTACAATAACAACAACAGAAAGGAAATCAGGAAAAAGGAAAGAAAACAATGGAATGAAATTGTTGTGAATAACCATTCTATATAAAAGATATATACATAGAGACATATGTATAAGCTTAAAGAGACATGTTTATTTTTCTATATATAAATATTTTTAATTTTTTTTTTGTTTGCTTTTAATATTTTATTTTGATTTGTAGTTTTAAGTTAATTAATTTTGCTTAAAATTAAATAACAATAAAGGGTCCAACATAAATATATGTTAACGTGTAAATTAAACAACTCGGGCTAAGTTGATACAATGAAATAGAAGTTGACCCGCTAGCCCCAATATGAAACACACATGCCACTACACCTAGACTTATTACTTAACACCCATAGCCAAAAGACACTATATGTCCATAAAATTGCAAAAAGAAAAAAAAAATAAATAAAATAAATAATAGTAATAACTATATGCAAATTAGTTCACACCCATACACATGCAAAGCGACAAATAATTAAATCCAACTATTATTTAAACAATTTGTAATTAATTTTAAATGAATCACAATCTCAAGATTTTTGTTTATTTGTCTTTGAAATGTTAATTTTTATTTGATGTCATTCACAACTAGAAAAACTAGAAAAACCACATAGAAATGACAAAACTTGTTTTCAGGATCAATATGAAAAATATATATTTTGCTATAATTTTAAAAACGTTAATGAAAAATACTGTAAACTTCCCCTATACTTTCCGTTCTTTGTTTCTGCCGTTTTATTTTTTTCCCATATTTTTGTTTTCTGTAGTTAACTCACTTAATTGAAATGCAATATGTGCTATCTTTTTAGTTTGTAATAATAAATTCACCTTCAAATAATTTGTTAACATTTTAAAACGTATACCCACACACACACACACACACCGACCGACAGTTTTGCAAGTAACTACAACAGCACGACCACTGTTTAATGTATTTTTAATGACAATATTATTGTTTACTAACTTAACTATTAAATGTACGAATTTGTATTTATAACTACTGTATTGTCGATTAATAATTATTGTAAATTCTCTTTGTTTAGTTTATATGTTAATCAATGAATGTATGAATAATAAAAATAAAGGACATGTTAAAAAAGTAAAGAGCCAAGTAAAAGAAAAAGAAATGAGTTAAAACTTCGTTTATTTCGGGCGGGCGGGCGTAACTTTTTTATATATAGTTCGGTAACTGTACATATATTGCGAGCAGTTCATTGGTAAAATTTTGAAGGAAGATTTGACACAGAATGACAACTAAATTACAGCCAAATTACCAAACAATAACCTGTACTGTTTCGAGAGTATGGAGCAGAAAGATTGTGGAAAAAAAAACAAATTACAGTCAATTCTCTTGAAAAATATATCAATACTCCCCAACAATACCGAAATTTGGGAGGAACCGATATACAGAGGCTTTCGGGAAAAGTCAACAATTATTGAATATTTACAGTAAGAAGATTTGATATGCAAAGTATACTCAAAAAACCAAATCACGGTTGAAAACGAGCTAAAAATTCCTAAAATACCGAATGTTAGGTGATGCGTTATATGGGGCCTATATCATAACATAACGGACCGAAAAATTCAATATTCAATATTAGACACAAACGAGTAATATCAATGTGTGTTTAATATTTCTTAGTTCTATCATAAATATTACGAGATCTATATTGCATTTTGCATCTAGTTAAGAATACAATAAACAGGCATGTCACAGTAATGAATTCCGACCGAAAGTGGAAATTAATCTGTATTTAGATCGAGCAGAAAACGAAAAATGAGCTTTTTGGCATGAAACCACTTTTGATTTTGTAAGTTGAATTGTATTTTTTCAGAACATTTCAGAAAAATCGATATTTCGTTTTAGCGATATTTACTTGTGAATATGTCGATGTGTTTCAAAGGGAAATACAAATTTGATATACCCTCCATTTTAGGAAAATGAAAATTAATTCCAGCATCGGTCGTAGCACCATATAAGGACCACGTCAAAACCGAAAGTCAGGAGGAATTTTCCTTTGAAAATTAGAAATGATAGGATATTAAAATTCGTCAAACCGTGCAGGACATTTTTGGAGGATTATGAGAAAACATGGACGTATAGTAAATATTCATAAAACCATTTTTTTTCTTTTTACTTGAAAGTCGTACATTGATGAAAATTGGAACGGCTAATTATTTCACTATATGCTTTATTCAGTTTAATTTTTAATAATAAAAATTAAACTGAATATCCCTGCCTAAAAATTATTTTTCCAATAGAGATGTGCTTTAAGGTATTATTTCACTTTTTATATCTTGTCAATGTCAATAAGGCAATGCGATGTGCTAATTTGACATTTCAAATACATATACATACATACATACATACAACAGTATTTTATGTATGTATGTATTTATGTATTTTATTTTTTAATTGGATTAACGATATCAATTATATTTCTAGGGAATAAATATTTGCAATTTTCGTTATGGCAATTACAACAAATTTTAAAAATTACACAACCATACACCCATGCACACATCAACATTTCAATGCTGGTGTGTTAATTATAATTGGAATATAATTCATATAATCACCTTATATTTATATGCTAATGGCCTATGAGCCAATAACTCGTCATAAATGGCGTTTTTTTAATGTTGGTTCTTTTTTTTTGACGGGATGTCATAACCATAGGATATGTATGAAAACATTTTAATAATTGTGGGTTACATTACAAAGTGGGTGGACTATATGATAATATATGTATATCAAAAATAAAATAATTAATTGGCTGTTATATTATTTAATAAATTACAATAGAAATCACTGAGGTAGCTTTAAAAAATCGCACTTATGTGTACGAAAAGTACTAAATGGTACTAAATTTGATTCAAGTGTATATATATATATATATATATATATATGAGGGTATATACACTATCCCATCGAAATATTAATTTTAGACCCCAGGTTTTTTGGACAAAATCCGCTTCACAAAATTTGGAGAAGCTTTATAATTGTCCGTCTGTCTGACTGGTGTGCGAAATAGCTTTTGAAGGAATTAACCTATTGCATACTGTAATATTTCTTCCTCACTTAAATCAAGTTCGATAATGGGGAATATCGGTTACCTCCTTCTTGTGCATCCCAATACAAAGTAAAGTATTTTAAGCCCAACTTTGAAACTCCAATTTCATATTAAAATTCAACTAATTTTGTAATTTTATTTCAAAAGAAATTATACGATTATACCTTTCACATGACACCACTTTCATTTTAATATCGGCAATACGAAGAAAGTTATAGCAAAATTAAATGAGATATGCAATTTTTATAAACCCATCGTCCGCGCCATCTTTTGGTGTCTGTAAGACGTTACCTGTACCTAGCTCTATTAACACAAATAAAAGGATAAATATTGGTCTTTGACATAGAATCGGCAAATTGTATTTTGAAAACTTTTGTAAGGCCACAACATACAAATTTATCCTCCTACATAATAAATAAAACATTTCACATTTTTTAAATTTTGAATAGATTACGAAATAGTCAGACTTCCTACCTTTGATATGACATCAATTTTATTACAATACCTGCAGTAGTTCCAAAATTATGAGACAAAAACCAGGATATTAAATTCTACATTTATGAAATTTCCAGTTACGGCATCAATATATGGCTCTCCGTTCGCCAAATTGTATGGTCGTAAAGGAAATTGAAATCGGCATATATCTATATGAAATGGAATAAAAAATAGCCGCTTCAATGGATCGTTAATACAGCAATAAAATTGAAGAAACGCCTAATGAACTTTTTTAACAAAGAACGCATTTTAGTTATGAAATTCACTGATTTGAAAGCGTTGATCGTTTGTATGACGATTCATCGTTAAATTATGGACCAAACTGAAGATGTTTAAAAAAAAGCAAAACACTAGATGTGTGTAAACTGTTAAAAATAGTGTTGCCAAATATATAACTGCTAAAAAATCACCTTTATAGCTGTAATAAATATATAAAGTCATTGTGAAATAAAACTGCAGAATTCCCTCCAACCATAGCTGCAAAATTCATAAAAATCGGTTAAGTATTTCCGGAGTTATTCGAATTTAAATTCTACAATGCTTCGAAATATACTTTCTGTTCGATGATGGGCGCCTGTTACCAAAAAATGGAAAACACCACAAAAATCGATCTTGCAAAAATGGAAATTTTTTCTCCGTACAGCTTCAGTGTGTGTATGTGCAAGTAAATATATTTTACATTGCATATGTGCATAAATCACATACAATCACACCTATATAACAAGCAACAAAAAATTGCACCTCGAACTGCCATTTGCCCCTACAAGTATGCTATAATTTTCATACAACCGCAGACATTACGAAAACAAATTTTGCCTTTTTTAAAAGACCGATTTTTGTGTGGTTTTTCATTTTCAGGTAATAGGTGACCAGAATTGAGCAGGAGGTGTATTTCGTGCCATCGTTGAATTGAAATACAAATATCTCGGCAACTACTAAACCGATTTTTATAAAGTTTCCAGAAATGGTTAGAGGAAATTCTGAAGTTTTATTACACACTGTCATTACATATTTTTACAATTATAAAGGGTGATCTTTTAGTTATTATCTTTTTGGAAACACTGTTTATAACCAATTACATATATTTCGTGTATTGTTTCACTGCCAAACATATTCAGTTCGGGCTATAATTTAACGATGAATAGTCATACAAACAAACAGCCCTTTCAAATGTTCATAGCCTGTTTCTTCGCCGTTTTTTAACATTTCTTTGAATATTAAATAAGTAGTCTTAGTGTATTTTTATGGCAGCCATCTTTCTTTAAGGACTACCAAATCAGTTATGTTGAATTTTTTGAAATCTCTTTCCTGATATGAGGCCAAAAATGTTGTTCCGAATATCAAACCTGGTACATGTTATGGAGCCAAAAGCCCGCAGTTTGCCAATTAGTTAAATTTTCTATCTACCTGTTCTGGATGCCTTTGCAATTCCTGAAAGAAAATATACAGCTGAGCCTGACATCGTTCTTCAATTTGTTCCTCTACACTACCATTGTATTAAGTACTATTAAGTAAATAGTGTATGTAGTTGAGTTATTTCTTTATGTACCTTCTTCGTTTATTGAAATAAAACAAATAAACAGATTTAAAAAAAAGTACTAAAAATATGTGTCCATTTATGGACGTCTAAAAAAATCTGATAGTGGGGGTTCACAATATTAGTTTCTTAGTAACAATAACGCCCAATAATGGCTCCCAATGAATTTGAAAAAAATATCCTAAAAATTTGGTGCAATTTTGCGCAAATTTCGCAAAAATACCAGGCTTCCAGAATGAAGTAGCAAGTTACCAGGAAAAAAATCGGAAAATTTTGGTCTGGCAACACCCCACCCGCAAAAAAAGAGTGCCTAAAAGTATGCTACAAATTTTGTAATTTCTTTGTACGGCATTGCCAGATGCAATTTTTTACATTTTTTGGCGGGCTACTTTCTATTTTCTTCTGGGCGCCTGGTATTTTTGTGAAATTTGCACAACAAATGCATACAGGCAGGTGAATGAAACATTGTGACGTCATCACACAAATTATGTCGCATGCGTAGGGGCCATGTAATACTTACCATATTTGTTGTATCCGTAAATAAAAACAAATAGTATTTTTAATAAATTCATTATCATTTAAAAAATATATATTAATTATAAATTTTAAGAAATATTTTTCTTAACAACTTTGCCCACTTTTTTGGACTACATTCTATTGTAATCCTTCCTTGTGGAATTTTATTATTGAGATATGAAGATAATTCCAAAATATATATTGATCGTTATCGACGGGCCTGCCATATTTTCAAATAATTTGTATATCGTTTTCGATTGTCATCATACGGAAATTCGAGCATATATAATTCATGAAACCTGGAACGAAAAATAAAAGACAAATTAAAAATATATATATAAGCATTAAATAATCTATACTAATAAAAGAGTAAAGTGATTGACTGACTGATTGACAGATTGACTGATTTAACGATTCATCAAAGCCCAGACGAAACGGCTGAAGATATAATCTTGAAATTTTAGGTGAGGATCATTCTTGGTCCAAAGGTGACAGATAAGGCTGGGTTTTAGGAAATTCGTATTAGAACGGCACTAAAAGTATTTGGCGAACCGGTAGAGCTAGAACTCTTAAATTTTAAATGAGGGTCACTGATGGAGTGTAGAATAGATATAGCAAAGAGTTTCTTGGACATTCGAACTATAAGTATACGAAAAGTACTAAAACGTACTAAATTAAGTACAATTTCGTAGCTTGTGAATGGATAGAGCTAAAAACTTGAAATTTGCAATGCAAATTAAGGTTGAGAAGCAGGGTCGATATAAGGAGCTGGCTTTGGAAGCGTGTGCTTATGTATACGAAAAGTATTATATGGTACTATATTCGGTACAAATTTAATTTGGAGGTGGAATCCTGAAAATTAAAATTAACATTACGGTCGAAGAGTAGGATTGGGATATATACGTAGGTTTGGAATTTTTTTTACTTATGTGCACGAAAAGTACTAAATCGTACTATAATTGGAACAATTTGGATTTGGCTGAACCGATAGAGCTAGAATCTTGAAATTTGAAGTAAGGATTACTGTTGGGTTGTAGGATTAGGCTTTATTGGAAGTTTTGGAAGTGTATACTAATGTGTACTAAATGGCACTAAATTTGGTACAGTTTGGAATAAAAGCTAACCGATAGAGCTGGAATCCTGAATTGAGTAAAAAGATTTTCATTGGATTGCATGATTTCCATTGGAAGTTATGGTAATTTTTATTAATGTTTACTAATTGGTACTTAATTTGGATTTGGCTGAAGCTATATTTGAAATTTGGAAATTTTACACGAGTACAAAGATTAATAAATTACAACAATTGTTGTAATAAATTACAACAATACAATTGCGGTCAGAATAGGTGTGTAGGGTTGAGATATGGAGGTAGTTTTCGAAAAAAGTACTATAAGAGAACATAGGTACTAGATGGTTCCAAAAATGTTAATAATGTTTGGTATTGGGTTTTAAATACTTCCCACATTCGCTAAGGAAGTAGCGGGTATATGCTAGTGTTATAAATAAAGCTACTTAACAAACCCAAACCTTTAAAAATCTAAATATAAGAAAAAATCGACGTAAAACTCTTTCAAAATAAACCACACTATTATCAATGAGGGAAATTTGTTCATGATCGGCCTGGCTTGCGTCCTTGTGTAAAGTTCCCAGGTTTTTGGCAAAAGAAGGACAATACATGTTGCGCTATAACAACAACATTTTCAGGTGCTCTTCCGACACTATCTTGTCCCAACAACTCGATTTTAAGGAGGAGTATATAAATGGAGAAGAAATCGAGATGTTGACCACTTGTGGAGAAAGAACCACCGCGAATGGATCCATACGCCTCATTTCTGGAGCATGTTTTTTAGGGTTTATATTTCCCATGTGTCAAATGGGCGAAGATATACCTTTAAAAAATTCTTCCACAAAACAAACATATCCTTGAAATTGAATTACTTAAAAAAATCATTAGAGCAAGTGCATTAAATCTCCGTTGATATGATGTAATTCTTTTCTGTTCAAATAAATGAAAATTGCACGTAATGTCAAGTGCTTCCATTTCACATGCAGTTAAAATAATTATAGTAAGTAGCGAGAGCAGACAGCAGAACGCGTTAAAGACAAAGAACAACGTTTGTTATCCCTGCGATAGTATTCAGCAAAATTCTGTGAAAATGGAAATCATCACATCATCGCGCATTTCCTGGCCAACTGTGGGATACATTTTGTTCTTGTTTTGTTCTCTTCGCATTTACACTTATTTTCACAAGAATACATTACATAATCCATGATTTACCATGTATGTTTCATGTCTTTCTCGGTCATGATAAAGCATCATTGAAATGTTGGAATTCCAAGAACTAAATAATGTTGAGGGAATGCTCCTTGATATTTACTGGGCCACAGCAAAAGCAAATCAATGTCTTCAAACAGTGAAAGGAATTTGGAAAACAAATGGAGTTAATCGACATGTTTCGAAAGTGTAAAAAGGTGGGGCTTTTCTTTTTGATGATGTTGCTTTTTGAAATTTTTGTGCTATAAAAAAAGGCAATATGCAATGATGTATAGTTAGATGTGGCGGAACATGTGCTGCCCTTCACATTTATAGATTAAATCCTTCAAAATGACACCGTTTTTAACTACATATAGCTTAAAAGGACGGTAGCCAAATGTCCTGAATTGTCCTTGCTTAAAATGATCAAATGCCCTTCATTGTATGTTGTTGTAGTCCAAAGTGCTGCAAAACCCAGGATTGTTCATTCCATATCATGGGAATTCCTCAAACACTTTTTGCATAAAGACTTGGCTCTTAAGGCTCATAAAGTTCAGTAAATACTTTAATACTGTGTATTTGCTGATTGGGACCTTGAAATGCACTCTACCGAAATATCACGCTGACTGGCGACAATGGCCTCGAGACACCTGGGATTCGGAGTTGTTGTTGAAAAACCCCTCTATCGTCACCGTGTGACTGTTTCGTATGTTTTGTGGTTCGTCGAGAAGATCGGACCTTACCTTCTTGAAAATGGGATTGTATGAAGAATTTTGTTGAATAAATTGCGCATCTAGAGATTACTAATTATTTTCTATGGTCGTAGTTGGATGATATAGATCTGTTTAATATAAACAAGACGACGATATTTTCCATTTAAGGGAAACACCCTCCCCCTATTCACGATTTTAATTTTTCAAGGTAAATCAATACCAATGATTGTTAAGGTTTGTAACTTTGCACATATATATATTTAATTTAAAAGAGAAGAAAAATAATTTGCAAAAAAATTAGTTTTTTGTCTTGTTGTTGGTTTTTTGTAATTAAAGAAAAGTCCTTATTTTTGATGGCGGGCATGATAACTCCTCACTGCAACATCGGAATCCGAAAATTCCAACGGTGTTAGAAAGAGTACATTTCTGGCTCTAGTATGAACTAGGATTATAGACTTCGCTCAAAAATTAACAAAATGGCGGACCTTTGAAAAAATATTTTTGGAAAATCTCCGATTTTTGACCAAAAACCAAGTTAAAAAATAAGGAAGATCTTCACCGATTGGTTTTATCCTAGTTCATACGATAGCTATACACTCACAGAGAAACGTGTAAAATTCGGAATAGATTGAGTTATTAGTTTTTGAGTTATCGTGCCAGCCATTCGCAAAACCAATGTTTTGAGAAAACGCGTTTAAAGTTTGAGATGCCCTTCAGCCGTCACTTGATGCTGACTCAATAAATCGGCTATATTTTCAAGAGTTCTTAAGATTTTCACTTGCAATTGTGTAGAGACATTTTTGAATTAGTGCAGATTCGAATTAAATCAAGAAATTTCTTTAAAGCCCGAGAATGGGGGGTCTCCTTAAGCAACGAAAGCATTGTTCTTTGACATAAAAAGTTTTCGGACCGCAATTGCCACCAAGAATTTGCGATTTAAAATTGTAGCAAGTTTCACTTTAAAGGGACGTGAAGTATATGGTCTACGTCAATATCAAGACTTCTAAAGAACGAAATCGGGACGTTATGGTTATGCAAAATTTCATAAAAAGGGTGTGGTTCTGTGTGTGATGGTTATTTGGTTGATATTGTATTTCAACGGCTTAAGGCTTATGAGCGTATATATATACCATGATACAACGAAAATGTGTCGCATTGGTTTTAAATGTTTCGGTTTCGGGCCAATGATACTTGGTGTCGATTTAGAAAGGTGGGAATATTGTAAATAACATATGAAGGCAACAGATTATCAAATATATCTATACAATTTAATCTTTTTGCCGTGTGCGTTCTTTGGAAATGGTTCGCCCGTTTGAACATTTCATGTCTTATATAAAGCTAATTAAGTATCAGATACTATTTACGTTTCGCTCAAAGTATCATTTCTATTAAAATTTAGATGATATCCTAATGTTGAAACTCTTCATCTGGTACCTCCCCCACAAGAAGTCAACTTTTTGAAAGTTTTAAATCTATCTGGTTTGGTCCAAACTGTATTCCAAACCTATGTCATTGCTTTCCAAACCTATGTCATGTCTGTAAACACAAGAAGTTCGACTCCGCAAAATTAAAATTTTTACAAAAGTTAAATGTTTTTTAGAAAAGTAAAAAATAATTTTAATATGACTACACATAAACAAAATTTTACTCGGCGTTGCATCTATAGACCTCGACGGCCACTATCCAAACATGTCCAACAAAAAACATTTTGCTAGTGATGTTTCCACAACTCTTATTGGAATTCCGTTCTGAAAATTTTTGCTTTTTTAATCAATGAAAGCAAATACGATTACATGCGCCTGTAATTCTACACTTCGTACAATTCCATTTGCTCAAATTCCAAAATGCGTTGAGCACTTGTTTCAAGCAATAAAAAAAGAACCTATTTTCCATTGAAATTACTGCACGACTTGTAACAGAGTTCACTTAACATTCTACCGTTCTGTTAGTGCAGTTTTTATACACATTTGAGTAGAGTACACAAACAACATTTACACTCCTCCATGAAAATCCTTCTAGAGTTTTATTTTCCACACATTACTCTTTTTTTTTTTGCTTCATGGTACATAGCGCCAGTCGACCGAAGCCTTGACGCCAAAAACATTTTGTATTTGGGAAAGTGGTTTCGAAATCAAATGTTGCCAACATTAGATCAATAGCCTTCAGTCTTTAACAAAATTTCCTGGGACTAAAATACGCTGAGTATGGGAAAAGTCTACTAGTTGTTGGTAGTCGGTTTTTTTTTTTTTTTGAGATTTGCCTGATGCCAAAGCGATAGTCGCCAAAGGAACACTTTCAAAATAGTTCACATATGACAGAGATGGTATCAATGGACAATTTTTCCAAGTGCAGATCAAAAGCAAAAAGAAGACGGGAACATAATCACAGATAAATATTTTATGTATTGACTCTTTCAAATGGCCAAATAAATTTGTATAAGTTATTTGACTTTGTGGAACTTGTCGTCAAATTTGAATGGCAACGATACTAGAATTAACTTCGATGATAAGAAAAAAAATGTGTTATATTTAGTTTCATTTACATTTTTTTCTTAAAGTTCGTCTCTCATGATCAAGATATAGAACGGTCCTATTTATAATTCTCTCCGATTTTGCGTAAATAGCAAACTATACGATTTACTCGATTGGTTTAAATTAGATAGATATAGCTGACTTGTATAATTTCGTTCAGATTCATTGTGATACTAAGTAACTATAACAGCTTGAAAGGAGAATGTGTAAGTAATCACACACACACATTCTATACCATATCACTACTTGAAGTCACTGTGGTATTCTTAAGATAAAAATCATTCGCCAGCTTTACAAATGTAAGGTTAAATTCCATTACCATGACGACTTTGATAGTTTGGCAACTAGCTTGGGTAGCTTTTTTTTAAGGCTTACTGCTTGGTTGATGGTTGTAGGTGGATAAATAAAAATAATTTTCATTATTTGTGTTGCCGGCAATGTCTATATATAAGATTTAGACTCGAGGAAGTCTCAAAATGTGTGTTTGTTTACTTTTCTCTAAAATTCTCTTTAAGGACCAAACTAAATTATCGTTTTTCTCTAACTTTTATTATATTTGCCAACATTTTATATATAGTTGAAGACTTAGTGTAAATAAATAAAAAACAACTTTGAGTTCATTTGTGACATTGCTCCGCACACCATTATTATCATTTGTTGGTAGTGTGCTATAATAACAGAAACTTTTTTCTTTGTCTGTCCTTGGCTGTGCTGAAAAATTGGCAAGAAATGCCGGGGACAAATTGTCGTTTTATTTGTAAAGTTTTGATGGTAAGTTTTAAAACAGTTATTTAAATAAACTTGTTCTTTGCCCATAGATTATCATTAGTAATAATGTTTAATTGTTGAGGAAGGGAAGGACTACGAACAGTGAGGGGAAATAAAAATAAATATTATAAAATATTTCATGGTCATTGCGCATAAATAAAATTTAAATGTTTTGGTTTGCGTTTTCCTCTGTAGAAAGTTCGTGTTCAATTACATCATCCGTCTGATGGGATGGAATCATTGGAAATTAAAAAAAAAGTGAATTTCGGTTCGGTCGGTCTGAAGTCTTCATAGCCTTTACACAAGATGAGCTTATTCAAAATTACAGAAAACGATCGGGGTTTTATGGTTGGGAAATGCCTATAAGACTATTAAAAAAATATCCTGAACTTAAGGGATTTCCCCATACTTGATTTAAAAATTTCAATATTCTCAATGGGCTGGTAAATGAATACCAAAGCTTGTTAAGCTTTATAACTTGGCACATATATGGGAAATTACAAAATTCTTTTAAAATTCCATAAAAAAAAATAAAAAATTTTTTTTGCGAGCACATTCATGATTTTTGGTACATAGGTTAAGAAAAATATGCTGATTCGAAATATGTACGCGTTCACAAATTCGGATGCTGCGCACAAAAGTTATAGCGGTTATAAATCTTGTATTACAATATAACTTAAATTAATTCCTATTTGTTGTAAGTCGCGAATTTCTTCACAAATGGTTAAACACATTTGTTTTCTTTGCGTACTTGTCAAATCACATTGAATTACGGTTAAATTGTCGCGAAAAACAAATAGAAGCATGAAGATATCTGAAAATAAAATAAATAAATTTTTTAATTAAATCGAAATGTTTTTTTTTGAATTTTCGATTATTTTAGTATGGTTAAGGGATACGGTTTTGCCTTAATCTTTTAAATATGCGACGCTTTTTTCTTCAAATTATTTTAGATGATTGTTAAATATCGGTATATTCATCTGATAACAGTTTCGACTGTAAAAATGACTAAATATATTGCAGTTTCAATACATACAAATTACCAATATTTAAAAGCATGCAATTCGCGTATTAGTTGAAATCAGTTGATGCGCATGCGGTTTTCGTATAAACCGAATCAATGTCTTTCAATAATTATGAATTTTTCGATGTTTAATTTAGCGGTCAAAGTGTGTCGTTCGATGCACTTTACTATGCAAAAACCCTAAAAATGGCTAAAAATCACGTATCATACATACGATTTTTATGCGCATCCGATTTCAATAATCTCCTATGAAAATACACAAAAGGACTCCTATTTTAAAAGGATCGGTTAACAACCGCGGATGTGCCTCCACAATCGATTTTTGATAAAAATGCGCATATTATTCGCGTATCGATGTATTTTTGACCTATTTTCACACAGATTCGCGAATATAATAACACAAGAATGAATGTATGTGAAATCAATTCGAAGAAAAACGCGATTATTTACGCGAATTTGTCAAAATAAATTTTTGCAGTTTTTCCCACATTCAAGGTACCTATATCCGCCGATTTATTGGGCGGAATTAATACTCATCGGGTTCCACGGAATTTGAATGGACTTTCTAAATTTTAGACTTAAATAATATGTTTTTTATAAAAATTTACGCACCAAAATTTCGTCTTTGGAACCCAATTGCAAAGAAGCTACGGTGAGCACATTCATGAGATATACACCAAACGAAACAAAATCACGAGTTCTACAATCCTATAATTAGTTTATAGAAAATCCGGCTTCAAAATGTCAGCATCCTTTTTGGGTGGATGCAGTGATTATATCGAAAAATCATACATTAGAATCATATTGTCCATGGGGTATTCTGCAACTTAGTCATTGATCACATGTGCGTGCGTTGTATAGTTTAGCCACAAATCAGGAACGAACACAAAAAAACTAGTTGGCTTCAACACATTTTCACCCATTTTTTTACATTACCACCATCACAGCTTCCACCAAACTTATTATTTATTACCAATATTTTAAGATTTTGACAAGAACACTTCATTTTATAGAAATGAATTTAAATTATATGCAATATGTTCATATTTCGCGAGTTATAACCTTACAAACCTCAGCTTCAAGGAATTTAAAAGATTTTTGTAATTTCCCATATATATATATATATGGGCAATATTGCCAATTTTTTAACATAGCTGAAGTGGAGGTTCACCCCTTTATAACTCGGGAACTACTTAAGGAACAGGAATTTATAAAAATCGATTATAAGATTATTGTAGTCGCGAATCTGCATAAAAAAATGTTTTTGAAAATATCGCGGATTTATTTGCGTTTTCCCTGTACCATTTCCGCTTCAATAAATGACCTCATATGGATTTTGATCTTTTTCGAAAAGAGAACTTTAAAAACTTCAGCCGAAAGAGAGATGTAAGCAATTTATCTCAAAAATAAATTGTGCTGGCACATCCATGGTTCTCAATGGACCACATTGAAATGGTATAGATCGATGTATTTTTTTAGGGTGCACACCATATGGAGTTTTCGGAAATTATTCGCGTTTTACGATTTTTTGTCTACTTCAATGTAACGTGTGGCACATCTTAGCCGTCAAATGAAATTCCGCAAAATATATATGGATTGGAAGATAAACTTCAGTACTTCCTAGAAACCGCATGCGCATCAAATGATTTTCAGAATTACGCGATTTAGACGCAATTTATCTCAAAAATAAATTGTGCTGGCACATCCATGGTTCTTAATGGACCACATTGAAATCGGTATAGATCGATGTATTTTTTTAGGGTGCACACCGAAATCGGATGCGCGTTAATGGCATATGGAGTTTTCGGAAATTATTCGCGTTTTACGATTTTTTGTGTACTTCAATGTAACGTGTGGCACATCTTAGCCGTCAAATGAAATTTTGCAAAATATATATGGATTGGAAGATAAACTTCAGTACTTCCTGGAAACCGCATGCGCATCAAATGATTTTGAGAATTACGCGATTTACACGCAATTTAAAATGTATATTTCATAATATTATTTTATTTTAAGATTTATTCTTATTTATAGAATTCTAAGATTTATCTGAAGGGTCTTGATATAATCCGCAAGTCGTATACTTATGCACAAAAAGTGATTATTAGATCTTATTTCTGCAAGAATCACTGCGAAAGACCTATTGGTCTCGAAGATATCGGCCAAAATCTATACCATCCCAAAAATTATTATCACAAAAGAGTATTTTGATTTTTATTATCATTTTTGAAAAAATCATTATATATCACAAGCATTGTCTGTTTATAGTTACCATTGCGGGTAACCACATACTAAAAGCGATTAGGCGACGATTCCAATAAACCACGGCATTTTTTCGCGAATATTTTCTCATAATTTACGTTCATACATTCTCTAACAATTTTTCATTTAATATATGGCAATTTATCGTCCTAATCTCAAAATGAGAGTATTAGATATGGTCGTCGCGGCTTCAAAACATCCCAAATAACTTTAGAATAATAAAAAAGAGGTTTTGCAAAATATATCGCGAGGACAGGGCCCTAAAAACTATTAAAACCAAAATCCGACAAACAAATTATTAAAAAAAATATCGCGAAATCCCATTTTTCAGACTTTGAAAACTTTATGGTCCATTAATATTGATCTTGGAACCAATATATGCGATGAAAATAGCAATAAGAAGGTCAGATTCTAAGATATGAACGGTTTTGTGGCAATAGAAATACAGCAAATTTCGAAAATAAATAGATCGACCAGTTTATTCACTGATGCATTTTATTCGCAACTGATGGTGTTAAACGGATGTAAAATATTGACTGCGTATTCGTCACCAGCTACCACAGTTTTCTAAAACGCAATACTATTTGACGAAGAATGATGTTTTCTCCCAACTTCATGTAATGCTTGTAGTTTCTGTTGTTTTAGAACTGTTCATTTCTTTGAATCTGACCACCTTATTGCTCTTTTCATCGCATATATTGGTTCGTAGATCAATATTAATGAACCATAAAGTTTACAAAGTCAGAAAAATGGGGTTTCGCTATATTTTTTTTTAAATAATTTGTTTGTCGGATTTTGGTTTTAATATTTTTTAGGGTCCTGTCCTCGCGATATATTTTGCAAAACCTCCTTTTTATTATTCTAAAGTTATTTGGGATGTTTTGAAGCCGCGACGACCATATCTAATACTCTCATTTTGAGATTAGGACGAGAAATTACCATATATTAAATGAAAAAATGCTGGAGAATGTATTGAACGTAAATGTGAGAAAATATTCGCGAAAAAATGCCGTGGTTTATTGGAATCGTCGCCTAATCGCTTTTAGTATGTGGTTACCCGCAATGGTAACGATAAAAAGACAAAGCGTGTATTATACAATGATTTTTTCAAAAATGATAATAAAAAGCAAAATACTTTTTTGTGATAATCATTTTGGGTTGGTATAGATTTTTGCCGATATCTTCGAGACCAATAGGTCTTTCGCAGTGATTCTTGCAGAAATAAGATCTAAATATGTCCACAAACATATCCCATCATACATAATTCATTTTACATCTTTAGTATGCTGGCTTTAAGCGTATATATTAGAATTTTGTAAAATTTTTATTGAGGCAAAATACTTATTACACTCACTGTATATATGTAAATATGATGACATTATTTTTTCGAACCAAAAACAAATATTTCTCCTCAATATCTTGTTTTGTTGTCGCTGTGATTTACAAACCGCTACACGGACTTGTGTGATTGATATCACTTGATTCATCATGGTGTTTAGATTATGTAGATATTTTTAAATTACTTTTTAGGTGTGTGTAGCCATTAATATAATGAAAATATTGACGTATTCTGCTATATTTTTATTTATTTTTCTCATATTTCGCGAAGATGTGCAACTTTATCGCGATTATTATAATATATTCATATTCCTATTTTACGGAGGAAGATATATATCAACGTTTTTGGTCAATATAATAAACGGCGTAATTTTAAGATTTTTTTCTTATGCCCAAAATTAAAACCTCTATAACATTTGCGCGCATCAACCAAAAATTTGATTGCGAACGGTTTCGGAGTCAGAACATTTTTCTCTATATGTGTACCAAAAATCATTGATGTGCCACAAAAACAAAAAATCTGATTTTTTGAAAGTGGAATATTATAAAATTGGCAATATTGTCCATATATATATTTCACAATTTAAAAGAGAAGAAAAAATTATTTATAAATTTATATTTTTGTTATTTGTGATTAAAGAAAAGTCCTTATATTTGATGGCGCGCATGATAACTCGGAATCCGAATATGCAAACGGCATTAGAAATAGCACATATCGGGCTCTCGTATGAACTAAGAATATCGACTTCGCACAAAAATTAACAACATGAAGGACCTTTGAAAAATTAGGAAAATTGTCTATTTTTAACTACAAACTAATTTAACAAATTGGGAAGATCTTCACCGATCTATATACTCGCAAAAAATCCAAAATTTCAACGCATTGTTAACTTATTTGAGAAAACACTTAACATTTGATAGGCATAATCTTGAAAACCTTTTTGGCATTGAGATTTTTAAGATTATATCTATCACCTTCTTTAAAATAGTAATACATTTTCCATTTTCTATATTTATTTGTCTTTAAAAAGATTTGATTCATGAAAATAGGGCAGAAATGTTAATCCGATTGCCATGAGAATAACGATTACCATGTTTGCTGCACATCGGTTCAGATTCAGACATAGCACTCATATAAAACTTCAGACGATTTTATGTAAACGAAAAAATTTTAATATCATTTGTGGTAGGTATCAGCAGATGTGGTCCAAAAGTCGACATCTTCCAACTTGATTCAAATTTGGTAAAAGCATCATCAAATTTGGTGAAGCATCACCAATCCTGGCACTCCGTTAATTTGTTAATAGACTCCAAATTGTAAGGTTTTAACGTGCCAAAAGCTACATACATACAACAACACCTACGATCGCTTTACTTATCATAGCAACGAATTCGCCTGATGTTGTGGATGTTCATTGCTCATACGATCATTCACAATTCTTTTTGGCTACCCACACAGAAGCTTCGGCTTACTGTTCCACATAGAGGCTTCGTCTTGCCGTTCTTATTTAGATACAAAAACTTAGTAGGTACCACTAAAATCATTACCGATCACCCTTAAATCGTCGTTGCCGATCATGGCGTCGACTCCCGACAACTATCATTCCCATCACTATTACATCGTCGTTGCCGATCATCGTGCCGACTCCCTATAATCATAATCGTCTTAGCGCTCACCAGTATATTAAACCACCTGAAATCAATTATTTTATCAAATTTTTATACATCAGAAGTGTGCAAGGGAACCGATTTTATTTTCATTTTCCTTTGTACAGACCATCAGTTTGTATGTAGTAAAAACTATTTGCAAGCCTTTCCGGAAGTTAAATGTGAAAATTCAAAAAAAAAAAAAAAAAAAATCTCCCGATTTATGTCCATATGAATACTTCTTAAAAATGGAAATAGGAGTGCTCTTTACTTAAAATATCGCGGATATGGCAGTTTTTAATAAAGTCTTTGTATATTTATTCGTCGCAGGTAAAGCGTTTTCAAACGCAAGGTTTCAATTTGAATTGCCCGAAATTTCTGTAGCTGTCACTTATAAAGCTTTACTCTTTGACAGGTGTAAACTACACCATCACAAAATATGAAACGATATACGCAAAACTGATTAAATTTCACGACACAATGTTGAAAAACTCAGTTACAGTATGGGTATGGTGAAATTTTTAATTTGTCCTCAATGTGATGAAAAAAGTCCAAGCTTTAGGGACAAGTTACTGATGTGAAGTTTGTCTTGAAGCACACTCTGGTTTTTCGGCATAAAATCAATATATTAATTCATAAAAAGCTCAGTTAAGGCAGTAACTAAAGCCGACCCGTTACCAACAACGTTAATTCTGCCCAGACTCATTTTTTAATGAATGAGGTTGGATGTAACCAATCTGTAACCGAGAACAGATTCCGAACGGTGTTATATCTTGAAGAGGGGATCACATTTGACCACCGAGATATTAATGCATAAAAAGCTCAGTTAAGGCAGTAACTAAAGCCGACCCGTTACCAACAACGTTAATTCTGCCCATACTCATTTTTTAATGAATGAGGTTGGATGTAACCAATCTGTAACCGAGAACAGATTCCGAACGGTGTTATATCTTGAAGAGGGGATCACATTTGACCACCGAGATTTTGTGATTTTACACATTGTGACTTCTTCCTTGGGCGCCCCTTGAAATAGATGGTACACAATTCAGGGTCGATTCAAGATAGTTGTCGTTTGTCTGCAAAGGAAGTAAGACAACCACTTTTTTCTCTGAGGAATCGAAATGACAAATTACAGCTTCGTCGTTTGAATAATGAGACTATGACCATTAAAATAGATAGACAAGATTGATACTCTTAATGAGGGCTATATTAACCACAGAAATAAATTTAGCATATGTCATCCCGGAATCCCAAAAGATAGTTAAAAAATCCCAAAACAGCGAAAAATTCTTCGAAGATCACAAATGTTTAAAGTAACGGTCATTGATTTGTCAACAAATGAATACTTTCGGCCCATAACATATGCAGTTTTTATACCAAGCTTGCGGTCTATTTACCGACTCGATAGAGGTTCATTAAAACAATTACGATGAACGTAGTTTGCACCAAATCAGATACTCCATTTTGAAAAATGTTGAAGTCTTCTGGTGGTAGGTATCAGTTTGAGAGTTTTAATGTTTGAATATGATCTAAATTGTAATAGAAACATTACCTTGTATCATCAGGCTTAAAATGTTCAAACTGGCGATACTATTCATATAATGGACACGTAGATTCCAATTTCGTATGAAAAATATTTTTTTTATAAAAATATGAACTTGTATAGGCCATTGTATCCTTCATATATTATTTACAAAATTTCCACCTTTCGGACCTTTCTAAATCCACACCAAGTATCGTTGGCCCGAATTCCAAACATCTTAAACCGATGAAGCATATAAAACTCATAAGACTTAATACTAGGCGCACAAATACAATATCAACCAAATGGCCATCACACAGTTACAGGACCATATCATTTTTATGAAATGTTGCATAACCATAGCATCACAATTTCTATATATAGACGTCATAAATAGACGCCGGGCTGCTGGAGTAGACTTTATATTTCACATCACTTGCAAGAAATTGAAATCACAATTTTTTTTGGTTACAATTGTGAGCACTTATTCGAGAGATAACATAGTTCGGAAACTTTTCAAAGACATAAAAGTATAAAGATACGACAATTGATACAATATATGGCTTTTCCTATGTTGGTATGATATCATATTCTTAACATGCCTCTGTTATCTAGGCGGAATCAACCCTAGTTATTTTTTTCACAAACTATTTTGTCGAATCTTAACGGTTTCTATGTCTTTGAACTTTTTTTATTAAAGAGCAATGATTTCGTTGCTGGAATGGAACAAATCGTCGTCTTGTTTTCAGTAAACGTTATTCCGATCAATATCGTCCAACATCATGTAGGATATCTAGTTTTCAAAATTAGAAAAACCATTGCAACAAATTCGAAATATCTAAAAATAATAAAAGGGTATCGCTTGGTTTTCGCTAAACATTTTACATCTAAATGTTTTTGCTGTGTTCACTGTTCGTAGTTGCAAATTATTTAATTTATCTTACGCCTGTGTATGCGTCAGTATCTCATGGCAGGCAGTTAAATCAGATAAGATTGTACAAGTTGGTAAAAGCAGTTACTTTTCGGCGTAACCCCAGTAGTAGCAATTGAAATTGCAAATAATATCCTTTGAAGATAACAACAACAACAACAAAATAACTTGTTTTAGAAAAGTTTTCTTAGTTGTTTTTATTTTCTTTAGCTGAGTGTTAAAAATGAAGATTTCTTAAATAGATTCAAAGTTTTTGGTTTTTCTTTTTTTTTTTGCAAATAGGGGTGGGGTGCGACAACGTTAATTACCTTTGACCGGTATCTTAAATAGAACATCCCTTTCTTTGATTGACAAGTGAGAAAACTAATACAAAATTTTGAAGACCCAGTGCCAATAAACTAATTTTACTTCCCCATAAAGATCTGCTCTTGTTGTTGTTGGTGTTTGTGATGTTAACGTTAATGACACCTAATTAACCAACATTATGAATGGAAAAGGGATATTGGAATCTGTCAAAGGACAGATGTAGCCAACACATAAATGGCTTTTTTGAGTACAAACTTAAATAACAAAGTAAATAAAGGACAAGGAGTTATCCTTAAAAGGTAGATAAATAAAGTAGATTTTGGATTTTCCTTTTGCATTAATTGGGGAAGATTTTATTCTAAAAATAACGAAACAAAGGACTATATTTGTATTTTCTCCATCCGCCATTCTCCACTTGGAGAAGAATTTTAATTTAAATTTGTACAGACGATTTTATTTGCGTTTCCGGTTTAGTAATGAAATTAAAAATGCTTATTATTCTTAGTGTTTCCAACGTTATTATGAATATTTTCGGAATGTACGATTTGGTGTACCGAAATTTTTTGACAAAGAGGTAGAGGAAAATCCCATTTTCTGATTTAATTGGATACACCATTAGCGTTACATAAAAATGGCAACATGTTAAATATTAGGTTGGTGAAAAAGAAATCCATTATTTTTTTCGGCAGATGGCTGTACTCAGCTGCGTACGTCCCTTGCTGTACTGATAGATTTCTCGTAAAGTATCGATCAAACAATTTCAGATTTATGGTCGTTGGAAGGGTGACATTTCTCAGAAAAAAAAAATATTTTGTTGTTTTTTGTTTTGTGCATTCAGTTTAGAGTTACAGGGTGTTAAAAATGGAAGTGAACAAAGAGAAAATTCAGTAAATTTCGAAACGGTTACGGCCTTAAAGTGACAGAACCGTTAATGTTATGGTATCCTATTCCAAATTAAAAGTAAAAGCATACATAATTAAGGTTTTGTATTTTAGGGAACCCCCACCATTATCGATTTTAATTTTTCAAGATTTTCAATGGGCTGGTAAATAAATACAAATGCTTGTTAAGGTTTGTAACTTTGCACATATATATTTGAAGATTTAAAAAGGAAGAAAAATAATTTACAAAAATTTGTTGTTGTTGTTTTTTGTAATTAAAGAGAAGTCCTTATTTTTAATAGCGGGCATGATTACTCCTCACTGGAACATCGGAATCCGAAAAATCCAACGGTGTTAGAAAGAGTACATGTCTGGCTCTCGAATGAACTAGGATTATTGACTTCGCTCTAAAATAACCAAAACGGCGGACCTTTGAAAAAAATATATTTTGAAAATCGCCGATTTTTGACCAAAAACCAAGTTAAAAAATAAGGAAGATCTTCACCGATTGACTTTATCCTAGTTCATACGATAGCTATACACTCACGGAGAAACGTGTAAAAATTTGGAATCGATTGGGTCATTAGTTTTTGAGTTATCGTGCCCGTCATTCGCAAAAGAGAAAAACGCGTTTAAAGTTTGAGAAGCCCTTTAGCCGTCACTTGATGCTGACACAATAAATCGGTTATATCTTCAAGATTTCTTGAGATTTACACATGTTTACCCCGAGAATGGGGGTGGTCCCTTTAAGGGGACATCCGATTCTAAAAATTCCATCGGTATTCAAAAGAGTACATATCTAGCTCTGGTATGAATTAACATCGTAGAAAAATTAACAAAATAGTGGGCATGTGAAATTTATTTAATTGTAATTCCATATTTGGAACGGATTGAATTATTAGTTTTTGAGTTATAGTGCCCGCCATCGCTAAAAAAACACTGTTACGAGAAACGCGTTTAAAGTTTGAAAACCACTTCTGTAGATGCTTGATGCTGACACAATAAATCGGCTATATCTTCAAGATTTGTTGAGATTTTCACTTGAAATTTTAAAGGGACTTTCTTGAATTAGGAAAGGTGCAAATAGAATACCAGAAAATCTTAAGGTATATTTTATCGATTATATCCTCCGCCATAAGGTCTAGTGTACATTGAATTTGTCATTCTGTTTACAATAACTAAATCCATCGAAGACACCATAAAGAGTAAATATTCCTTATCTGAATTAAATCCTATGTTGAATTATCCAGTTGAAACTTTGAAATCTTGCACATACCCCGTTAAAACGTTGGGAGGTTTGGAATTAAAAATATGCTATAGAAATTATGATAGATTAAATGGCCTCAAGTTATTTTCTATTTCATGGTTACACGTTAAGAGAAAAATATTTATTGTTGCTGAAAATTTTATTCAAATTACATTTATTATAATAAATACTATGATAGAGCGAAATATGAAAATCAAATGAAATTTCCATTTGGCATTTAAATAACAATTGTTTTATTTCCGAAATACAAATTGTTTTGCAATTATAATGAAGATGAACCTGCAACATGATTGCTTAATTCACTTGCCATGGAAATATTTTAAAATTAATAAATTCGCATTTACTACAAATGCTTGCCAACACAAATGGTTGGTTGATTTTTCCGCTAGACTACCAAAGCCGCTTAATATTTGTTACCATGTCATTATTACATGTTTTTCGTTCGAACTTACAACACGTCTTAACAAATAAAATTCATTCATGAAATCATTAAGATTTAACAAACAAACTGGTTCGATGCAATCACGTTGTATGGTATTTCTAACATGTTGGTTTCAGACATTAAGTTGATTGAATTTGATATTTGAATATGGCAATGCTTTAAGCAAACGACATGCTCCACAACATTTTGTGTATGGAACAAGTTTGAGGGTGTCTTTTCATTACAACATACAATAAATGTGTTGTATGAAACTATTTTATTTTTATTTTTCAAAGACTGAAAAAAAAACATTGAATTTTATTGGTGTTTTGTGCACTCCTTCATATGATGGAAAGTATATATATATATTTTTTTTGTATTCCCTATGTCCAAAGTCAAGTCAATATTGAGGCAATTTAGAGTGTCCATCCGCATGGAGCAATTTGTCTGCATAGAAACTATTGGTCTTTAAATAAAAATTTATTGTCACATCATTTTGCTGAAAGCTTGAATATTGTATCAGTATTTAAATGTTTTTAAACAAAAATGAAAACCATTAGAAAAACTGGTACATAATAATTATTTGATGTGCAATTCATGATGCGTCCTCTGTTCTTTTAAAATGATAATTGAGACAGTTGTCACTCGCGATATCCACATGAAAGCTGTGCCCACTTAACGCATGTGATAAAGCTTAAATAGCAAGGACCCTTACAATTTCACACATCAAGGCACAACGTTGCTGATAAACCGAGTAGTAGAGTTGAAGGATATTTCCTATACGCTTCAGTTAGTGGAATGTGTCAAACAGGCAGCAATATACATGATAGATAGGAAAATGTAAAACGTAAGAAAATGAATTCAGGGACACAGCGTGTAGCATTTGGTGAACTTGATGTAAAATAGTGAAATTTCTAAAAATTTCCAAAGAGATATAAATACTTTGGAAATGTTATCTGAAAACCAAAATGTTTGCTGGATTGTGTGCATGATTTAGTAAGACGTACTATTATTAGAGAATACAATTTGCACTTTGTTTAGAACTAAACTAGATCTTCCTTGAAATGCTATATTCTTTTGTTTGATCAGAATGAAATTTCGTAATGTGCGCGAACAGTAAAACAGACAAAAATAACATTTTTGACTAATTTTATCTCCTAAATATTAAGCGATAATTACTGCTTTTTTGGTCAGAAACTAACCTACAATTTGGTCATAACTGCTTCTTTTGAGTAGCAGTTATAATGGACAGACGGAAGGGCACATATGACTCAATTAATTCAGCAAGTAGAGATATCCCATGACATATGGTCTGTATAATTGATGTATGGTATCGGACCTATAGTTAATTTTGGCGCTACATCTAGATTCACAATTTTGATAATCTAGTACAGAAAATATTTATTGTACAATTGCAATTAATCTTGGTAAAATTCGCTACAATGGACCAATGTGGAACCCTATTAAAATTGGCGAGAACGGGTATAGATTTACATGTAGCTCTCATATATTAGGTTGGGGAAAAAAGAAATCCATTATTTTTTTAATTTATTAAACATGCCTCGGAATGTCCAAATATTCACCGTTTTGTTGTATGATTTGTTGCCATTTTAAAGGTAAATTCATAATGTCTCTCTCTATTTGCAAAAAACTCTAGTAGTCGGTTTACACAACATACCTAGATACCAATTTTTTATCATTAAAGAAATTTTGGAATGCAAGAAAAATATGATAATCGCTTGGTGCCAAGTCCGGACTGTATGGCGGATGCATTAACATTTCCCAACCAAGTTTCTGGCGAGTCACTGTAGAGGTGTGTGGCCTAGCGTTGTCCTGGTGGAACGCGACCCTCTCTTGTTGGCCAATTCTTGCCGTTTCTGGTCAATTGTAAATATTTTAAAACAGTTTTATGGTCGATTTTTAGCACCTGGGCGATGTTATGACAGCTAATATGCCGGTCAATCATTTTTCTTATTTTATCGACATTTTCGACGATTTCAAAATGACATCAAAAATTCCTAAACGGAATCTAAGAAACCCAAATTGCACATAATTGACTGTATCGGAACAATAAACACCAGTCACAATTTTAGCCGCTTGGTTTGCATTTTCGCCATTGTCAAAGAAAAACTGTAAAATGTACCGAATTTTCTCTTTGTCCACTTCCATTCCATTTTAACACGCAGTAGATCACAACTGAATGCACCAAACAATAAAAAAGTTTTTTTTTTCTGCGAAATGTCACCCTTCCAACGAGCAGAAATCTGAAATTGTTTGAGCGATACTTTACGAGAAATCTATCAGTACAGCCATCTGCCGAAAAAATAATGGATTCCTTTTTCACTAACTTTATATATATATATATTCGTTCGATATCAAGCGAATTATTTACTTGATGTAGACATGAATTATGTACAGACGGTTTTCGAAGATGTTAGGCCATGTACAGACGAGCGTTGTTCGCTCTCTCATTCGTTGTTCGACCCTTAATTATGAAGTAATTACTCAGTTCCCCATACAAAATTTTCTGAGCGAACACCGATTTTTGTACGTAGTTCAATTCGAATCACTCTCTGAATAACCAAGAAATTTGTCCCATCCCTAACAATTGAGAGCATTTATCGAAAATAAATTAATTTTGACAGCATGAAAGTATTTATAAAATTTTCAAACTTTTTTAGTAAAATTGAAAATGATGAATGAAAAGTAAAAAATTGTCTAGTTTTTATATATGCAGCAGGATGTACATTTTGTTATCTACACAGAAAAAAAAAATTGTAACCATTTGATAAAAAAATTCAAAAATCCAATTAAAATTTGATTGATTTTTCGCCGATAAAAATAATGTTCATATTTACAATCGCCGATAAAAAAATTGTAATCCCAGTCGAAAATATTTTGATAAAGCAATTCTCATATATACTAAAAATTTTGTTGAATTTTATTTTGTTAATCGATAAAATATTTTTCATATTGACAATCTTGTTTATCAAATTATTATTATTATTTCAAATTAAATTTCTTGTAGTACGATACAAAACCTTTTAAACAGCAATTGCCGATTTTTACCCTTATTATTACAGCTCTCCCACAAAAATACCTCCAAATTTTCAGTATTTTAACGGCTTTAAACTAAATGTGTAGCTCTATACCGAATAACAACTTATATTTGTTATCCATCTTTTACAATCTATTCAACAAAGTACTTTGTAATAATGTAATAAAAAATAATATGGCATATTACAAAAAAAAAATTATTAAAAATTGTCCAACAAATTTAATAATTTTTTTGGTCAAACTCGTTTGTTGACGGTTTTTTGTGAATTGTTGGTGTTTGATAAACATTTCCGACTACGTTTGAAATATGTTATCGACATCTTTTTGTCGAACGCTGATGAAGCTTTTAATCAAAAATTTCGGGGTGGCTTTTTTTTCTGTGTACATAATGTAATATAAATTTCTTTCCTCTTGGTTCTAATTAGCGTACAAAACAAGAAACAAATTTGGGGAAACTCAAACAAAAAATTCTCCAAATTTTTATATGTGACATTTGAATTTAGAAAATATAAAAAGGTATGAAAACAACAATATTTTCAGAAAAAAACTCAAATGATGAATTAAAAGTATATAGATATGGGTCCATACTATAGTCAGGAGAAAGAGAATTAATTTTTCTATTTAGATCCCCATATGAATTTTACTACAATTTTATCTAATGATAAATTCTGCAATTGAATAGTTTTTCCAAACGCTCTTTGACTTTTTTTAATGTAGTTATTGGTGGTAAATAATTTATATGTCAGGGTTAGATGTAATAAAAAGTGAGTAATGGAAATTGTTGGGAATCGATGCATGACGATATCGATATGGACCTCATCGATTTCGATAAACCATAATCGGTGAGGTCCCATCGCAAGAAGATAAAATAAGCACTCTTCTTCTTGAAGTTTGAAAGAAGTGGATCGCCAGATCAAATAAAATTGAATTTAATTTTTCAACATTTTGAAAACAAATAATAAAAGACCGTCAGTGTCTAAATTTGGAAATTAAAATTGTTTTAATGTTTTTTTTTTATTTGCTGACAACAAAACGTATGTATTGTCTGTATACTCGTTGTATTGTTGTAGTTTGCAAATTACATCTTGTTGTCCGTCCTTGTTCAACAATAAATTTCGGCTCTAAAATTACTCTGTAGATTTAGAAGCCCTACAAGTCTTTTCGGAACTTGTACAGAAATAAAGTTAATTAATGGTAAATATTTGAAAGGCTTGTCTGATTTGGAGGGTGCGGAGAATGATTAAAATACTTTCTTTCTTACGAATGCTCACGGGCGAGAATTCGAATGTTTTCAATTTATCGCGCATGATAAAGTAGGAATGAATGAACAAACATATGCAATTTCTCGCGAATGTTCGCATTGGACGAAAAATTCACAAGCAAGCAAGCGTCGTCGATTCATTCATTCGCGAGCATTTGTTGCTGAAGAATATTCTTTTGAAAAACATTCTTTGGCGAATGCTCGTTTTGTAAAGAATTTATCGCCATAAATTCATTCTTAAAATGAGCACAAAACGAAAATAATGTATTTTAATTCATTCGCGAGCGAATTTTTGCGCACCCTGGTGATTTGCTCACCATGTATAAAGCAGGAGTATTTTGTATTAGATGGAGCGCAGATAATCAAAGTCAAAAGGGTCTTGTGACAATTGTTTAAATTCATCACAAAAACCTCAAGGGTGTTAGAAAGAGTATATGTCTGTCTCTCGTATGAACTAGGATTATTGACTTGGCTCAAATATTAATAAAATAGCGGACCTTTGAAAATATGTTTTTCCCAATTCGCCTATTTTTGACAACAGACTAAGATAACAATTCAAAAAGTGGCTGACCTATATCACCGAGAGCCTTTTCCCTATCTACTAGACATTTCACATTTTTTACAATTTCCATACCAACAACAAAAAAATTTCTTACGGACACAAGGAAAACAGAGTTTATCGACCATAATCTGCAAAATAAACAATTTGTATTTGAGATGGATGGGATTACATATTCAAAATAAAAACTATTTTGATTGTTGTTATACAAGATTATGATACCAAATATACGCACATACATTTTTAAATATTGAAAATCCTAAAACCAATTTTGTTATGTTGTCGTTTTTCTGTTTGCTTATAAAAAAATGTATCAATCAATGTTCTAGTTTTTTTCCAATTAATAATTCATTTTTTTTTTCAATTTTAATCGAAAAAAAAAACGAATTATAGGTAAATTGTTTCTATAAAAACCAGTAAGAATAAGCCAGACTTGGAAATATAAAATTGTATATTTAGGTCTTTTGATGACAAAATGTTGCGCTGAAATGTGAAATGTGCAGTCGAATACCACACCACGAATACTTCACAGGACCATGAAAGCACGTATTTCTAATTTTTCCATTGTAAAATAATGCGGATGCGTCTCTTTGGACACCTGATTCTATATGAAGAAGTTGTCTGTCAGATCGAAACAAAATTTAACATGTGTTCAAAACAGAAATGGAAGTTTCCAAAACACTTAACTTTTTTTGTTTATACCGCGCTTTTTGTGCTAGGCTAAGAACTTTCCGAACTGCCCTCGTATCAGTGCTAAAAAAAATACCTCTGATTTTTATCTATTCAGAAAAAACTACGTCACTCACGCAACTTCTAATAAACCGGGCTTTAGACGTCTTTGCTAGTATGGGAAACTCTCCGAACTCCGCGAAAATGTTGAATCTTCAACATTTTTGCCAGAAATAAGAAATAACAGTAATAATGAAGCAAATTTTAAATTTTCAACATTTGGCCTGTCCATTTTTTTAACTCACTCACTCAATTTTTTATTTCTGCAGAATCTACGTTTATGCCCATTATATTTCTATTTATCCTAAGGATTGTATTAAAGAAAAAGGTTTTACGGCTTTGCTTAACTTTGGTAACATATTCCTACCTACATGCATTGGAATTACATTTAAATACAATTTAATTTTAATTAACTTATAAGAAATAAACCGTAATTATATGTTAAATGAGCTTTCTTTTCGTTTTTTTAATATATTTGCTATTTTCATTTCATATAGAAACTTTGTACGAATAATTAATTTACTCTGTTTGCATGAATGTAAAATTATAAATTTTACATTTAGGTTTACTCAAAGTTAATTATGTAGGAATTGCATGTTAACTTGAAAATCTTTACATCTAATCTATTCTCTCAAATGAGTACTAAACTAAATTTGGGGTTTTTTGTGAAATTGAAAATTACTGAAAACATTAAGGCCATGCATAAACATTCTACAATTTCCTTTCCTATGAAATTGATAATGTATGAAAGCAAAATTGTTGTTGTTTATTTTCTAAATTTCAAATACGACATTTAAAAACGGATACATGTCCAATGGAGGCGACAATGTAATTCCCTATACCATTTTATGTATATGGGATAGATGATCTTTGGATTTATATTCGAATCCACTAGCAACTGTCCGCCAATTCGTTTGCGATTATAATATCCTTCACTCATACTTTGAACAAAAAATAATGCTATGTGATTAAGTACAAGTTTACTCATTTGCAGCATTCCAAAGTTTTTGTCATTTAAAACATTTCATACACTCAAAATAAGAATTTTTAAAATGCAATTCCCCACACATCTGAAGCGATACCCATCAAATGTTAATATTATACGAATTTTAATTAATTTAGTACCGTGCTGAATTTTGCAAAATATCATATATTTTTTGGAATTATAGTAAACAGACCCGTTATAGACGCATTGATAACCCAATATTTAGTATCTGAATACAGTCAAATTAACTATTTCCCATACACTTTTAGTATGAGTTTCGAAATATCCCATGGTAAATCAATGGGTACACATTTTATTAATTTAGCGTATTTATAAACCGGAATATATTTACTCTAGCGTATGTGTGTATCCACAAGGACGACATTCTTGGCATTTTTTTCTAACTAGCACTCTGCACCATATGGTGAAATTTTATTTTACATTGATGTTATATACCAAGTACTTGGAATGCGACTGTTTTCCTTTCACCGAACAATATTTAGTTTCTAAAAAAAAATATTGTTCATTTTATAATTTTAAAATTAAGCACATGAGGCAACTCTTCATTGGACAAATATTTTGAATATATTTTGTAAAAAAAAAAATCATGTCGGAGCATATTGTGATGTATATGGGCATTTTCGGGAAAAGTTAAGCGTAAGCCGTATAACATTTTTCTTAAGTGGTACTTAAAAAAGTGAAGTTACGGCGAAAAATGTACAATGAGATACCACATCTATCTATACCACCAATACAAGTTTAATGATATAATGTCGCGTGTGTGACTCAGAAAAATCCTTCAAAAAAAAAAAAAAAAAAAAAAGAAAGGACAGATCATGTTTTCAATGTGCTATTGCACATTCAAAACTTGATCTCCCCTTTTATATTGATATTTCTTATTCACGCCAGAAAGGATTTTCCCATTATTGGCTATGATGTCTAATGTCAAAAATAAAATAAAAAATTTCCTAGTGATAATTTTAAGAACTCTTGAATATATAGTCAATTTATTGTGTTAGCATCAAGTGAAGGCGGGACCCTTAAAACAACATTAACTAAAAGGGCTTTTATTAAACTTTAAACTCTTTTCTTAAATATTTGCAAAATGTTCAGATAAAAGTGTTATACATTCGTCCGCCTCATACCTTCAAAATTCCATTCAAATTAGGCAACAACATTAAAGATTTGGAATGTGGGTTTTTTATTGCCATTACATTTCACGCAACTTGTTGAGGCACTCTTAAACATTTGCACATTTTAATTGGCGAAATTTTACGGCACCACATAATATAATCATCAACGATGTGCTGACAAGGAAATGTTTGGAATTAATTTGTCCAAACAACTACCTTCCTGAATTAACACACACACACACACACATATGTTTTATTTATTATACCATCCATCAAAAGGTGGAGGGTATATTAAATTTGTCATTCCGTTTGCAACATATAGAAATATTCGTCTGATACCTCATAAGTACATACATTTATTCTTGATCAGAAAAAATAAATTATATGTCGATTCAGCCATGTCTGTCTGTCTGTTAAAATAAATAAAAATAAAAATAAAAGATTGACTGAAATTATGTATGTATATTGCTATTATTTGTAGGATTTTTGGTTTTGAAAATAGGATATATCGGTATACGTTTTGGTATGGCCCCATATAACGGTAATCTAGATAAACTTAGGAGATTTTTGTCTCGTTTTTCAAAGGAATTGGCTGCAATTTGTTATTGGATACCGATTATGCGGTTATTTGATTTTTGGGTTATAACGCAGTACCAAATTTTCCCATATAAATAATAATTCCAGACCACGTTATGTTATAGCTCCGATATAACTACACACTCCTACCAACTAACAGTTATTCAGCATTGTCCTGTTTTGGAGACTAAGTGGCTATATTTCTCCTGTTTTCCAACCTGAGTACCTGTAATTTGGCTTGAACATTTTCCGACCTGAAAAACCTATTGGCAGACAATTTATAATAACACCGTCAGCATATGAAATTCCTAAGTTTTTTTCCTAAGTTTTACATCAGAAGATGAAGGGTATAACAGTTCGTCCGGGCCGAACTTAACGACATTTTGACTTGTTTTTGTATTCCTCCCCTCTATACTTTATTTTTTATGCTTTAACACATAAACCAGTTATACAATGACATCAAATGACCAATGCCCATGAATTACATTGCATGTTGAATGCTATATTTTTACGAAGGAGTTGCCCACATGGAGCATTGCTATAGCAATCTTGGTCTTGTGTAGTTACGTGCTTGGTAATAACCATGCTCAGACATTGCAATGCTCGGCATGCATACATACATAATTAGAATGTAATGATGTGCTTTCTCATCAGATATGCAGTTGGCAATTTTGGTTGTCATGGAAAATTTGTTAATGGATGATTTTATTGGTTTCCATCACAATGGAAGCACTTTGATGGGCTGTCAGTCCAAAAACATTATACAAATAGAAACAACAACAAATGAAGTAATTTTTATAGTCCTACAATTATAATATCGGGACATAATATGTTCTCATTGTAAATTGTCTTCCAACAACAGACCTTTGCATGAGGTTATGTCAACGTATATTTGCAATATTTTGCAAACATTTGGCACCCAATCAAATACTCCGGATGTAAAATCAAAGTCTTTATAAGAAATAAGTTAATAATATGTATTATTCATATCAAAACATTATTTATGTTTATATAACTACTCGTAGTTCTAAAACACCATCCATCAGCATTTCCGATGAAAAAATCAAATTTATGTTTTTTTTATTAATAAATTTTTATGTGAAATGTTTACTGAAATATTTGAAATACTATGATGCCAGACTGACATTATTGCCAAAGTTTTGTGATAAATTTGCTAACAACATCCGCATATGTGGGAAAAAACTTTTTTCTTTACACCAAAAATTTTCATCGCCTCTGACCATAATACATTTATAGAAGTTCAAATGTAAAGATTTTAAACTTTTCGTTTCGGTAGAAAAATTGATAAAAAAAAACTTTTAGCCATGTGGCTGATTAAAATTTACATAACATTCATTTTGTGTAACAAAAATTCAATGAAAAATTTAATATTTATGGTGGCCATAAGGAAATTATTATTATTAATTGTTTATCCACTTGCAATAATATAAAATATTTTTTATTAAATAATATTATCGATTAAGTACACAGTGCAACACATTTTCGGTAGGACAAAATTTAATAAGTGTTACGTTAGAAAACAATTGCCGTTAATTGCTTGAATTCCGCTACTCCCTTCAAGGGCTAAATCGAAACGATGTATGCATAAAGTTTCAAATTTACAATACAATTCCACCGGCCAAATCGTGCTGAAATGGTAGCTTTCTCTTTGTACATGTACCCATTAATAAAGAAATGGGTCTCAACGCCGAACAAAATTTTGCTCGCATCTACCCTACTTCAGGAAAATGTTTAAATGATTCACAGAATAGTTAATCAGACATGTGCTTTGCTTCACTCTTATCAAGAAAGGTTTTTTTTAACTTGTCAAATCGATATCGATTGATAAAGTCAAAGGGCAATAAAACGTAAAATTTGTCAAGTCGATTCATCACTCAAAACGAATTTTTGACAACGGCTGTTTTCGGACTAACTTTCAGCTACAACAATTACATGCCTCCCATTCTGTCCTGGATGATGGCTATTCGAGCGAATATTATCGAAGAATGAATGCTGGAATTCAAAATGGGGGGTGGTGTTGCTTAGACCATAAGGTTAGCCATAAGTTAAATAAAGTGTACGAAGCACATTCCTCACAGAAGTCCAATTATCATGAAAGTGTTCAGGGTGAAGAGCCAATCAATACTACATAAAATAATATGACAGGACTAATGGGAAGGTCCTATTTTGAAATACTCGATATTTCGGTAGCTGTCACTATTCATGGAAATTTTGCAACTAGAAACTACGCTATTAATAAAAATGGAAACGATGTACGTTTGGACGTCTTGTCATTGCTGATTGGATCCTTGAAACCTGTGAAAATTAAGCAAAATTCCAAAAAAGTCATATTGACTGATCATAAGTAACATTATGGTAGTTGTGGCACGGAGATACCAATAGTTATTGATGAGTAGAATCTCCGTCTTCAAGGTGTGGTTATTTAAGGTAACTCTTAATTTGTGCCCTTGTGGAAAATGTGGTCTACGCCAACAGACTAGCGTCGTTTCAAAATGTCAAATATGTTATTCATGAGGATATCGAAACAGAGGACAGTAATTTTGCGGCTGGGTTAAACGAAAATCCATTAAAAGCATATGGTCCTGTAAACATACTCGCGGGGTCATTTATCTACGACAAACAATTCATTTTTCTTTGAATCAAAAATAACACCTCATATTCTTGATCATAATACAATTCTATATCGATTTTGGTATGATAATGGACTAATGTTCCCGCCTCCTTTTCGTAATTTTAAAGTTTCAAACACATTTTTCTACCATAGAAATTGTAACTTGACAATCCGGGTTCTTGGAAAGGTAAATAAGGTTCTTACAGAAAGTCTTTACAACCACAAAAAAAAAAATTGTAATCCAGTGTATTTGCCGTAAACGAAAATTGTGTATTATCTTTCCATTAAATATTCATTTATATAAAAATATTTCATTTTTTTCATAATTTAATGACATAAGCTAATGTTGAAATAAGCCAACATTGTTTACAAAAACTAATCATGGCATTTAATTGAACAATGAAAGTATATCTGGGTAATAACATTTCAAAAATAAATTAAGCTTTTTTTACTGTGACATAAATCCATTTTTCAAAAATCATCTATTGGATATCTAGTTCAACATTGTTATGGATCATTAATAATAGCAATAAGAATAGTCGATTAAACATACCTGTCAATAATGTCTTCATTGTGGGAGGGGAGAGACAACCACACCTAAGAGAAAAACAAAACGATATCATAAATCATAAATAATGTCGATAGATGTATTAGAATATTGCTCAAGTTATTTCCGTTAATAAAAACAGATAACATAAATGTATTTTCTTGAATTTTTTAGACACGCTCGGAAACAAATTAATAGTCCTTAATAGAGAGTTATTTAAGGGAGGATTATCAAAGCAATAAATTATCGTTTCATGTACTTACGCAGGGACCCATTGAATATTAGGAAAGGGTATTGAAAACCCCAATTTGGGATTAATTTTGGAATTACAATATTTCAGAATTTATTTAAACACATTTCATAATATTTTGTCCTGTAGAATGTGTAGGAATTAGTCTAAATCCAATTACTCATTGTATAAATCTTTCGTCCTTACATGCCAAGTACATTTTTTCATTATTTTAATACAAATTATTCAAACCTTTTTTCGTAGAATGTCAGATAAATACAACCACACGCAATAAAAAAAGTTATTGAGAACATTGCAGACACAATACACAAATCAAAGTAATAGAATTTGAAATTATGCAGATTGGAATGTATGGAAAGAAATTGGAGATCCATATAAAAATTTAAGAATTTAAGGTTGCATCTTTTGGATTCGATCAAATTTTTTATGTCATGTCGCTTGTGTATTTGAGCGTTATTTTCCAACTTTGGATTGATTTTCTCAAAATAAAAAATTTCTATAAATAATTTAAATCTGTCTGCATTGACACTGGAATTAGAAACGATTGTGTGATGTACAACTCCCGCGTTGTTTATTGCTGCAATTATAGTGACATTACGACCTCTGACCGTAGGCAACACAATGTGTGCTCTTGTTCCTTGTCTTGAACGGGCTTGGGTTCTTCGTATGTGAAGATTAAATCCACACTCATCAATGAATATTAATTTTTCTCCTTGTTGGGGTATCCATTTTGTAAAGTCTTGAGCATATTTTTGTCTCAAGCCTAATGTTCTGGAGTCATTCATTCGTTCTATTTCAATAGAGGCCATCTTAAACGTAATTTTTAATTTCAGTAATCCATATTCTATGTTTTTTCGGAATTTATTTTTATGCAGGTTAAAACTGTTGAGAGAAAATGATATAAATATTTCCACAAGCTGCATAGAAAATGGATTACGGAAATTAAAAATTGGTTTAAATATTGGTTTAAAATTACTGCAAATATTATATTTCCTTAGATAAGAATAAAGGTTTCATTTCAATTGGAAAAGGTTTCATTCTATTTGTAAAAGGTTTCATTTAAATTGGAAAAGGTTTCATTTAATTTGGAAAAGGTTTCATTTAATTTGGAAAAGGTTTCATTTAATTTGGAAAAGGTTTCATTTAATTTGGAAAAGGGTTCATTTAATTTGTAAAAGGTTTCATTTAATCTGGAAATGCTATATATACAACACAAAAATTAGTAGGTATATTTGCAAATTTTACTTAAAATTGGATACAAATATTTATGGAAGTTTTATTCTTATTCTGAAATTATTTGAAAAAAAGACAAGTGAAAAAAGCGTTAAGTTCGGCCGGGGCGAACTTTGGATACCCCACTATAGGAATACTTACAGTTACGTGAAATGAAAATATGGGAACATACCAAAAAGTGGACCTATAACGACAATTCTATCAATCGATTGTTGCAAAACATAATGTAGACCAAATGCAAATTTCAGCAATTTTAAGCGTGGTTTTTCCTAAAAACTCAAAACCCTAAAATTTGGACCTATGTTATGTTGTATAAAATCCTCAAAATACCGCAATTTAGAGGACAAAGGTATATGAGGCATACCTAAAGCGGAGCCAATATTGACAATATTGTGTAGGAATTAGAGAATATTTGGCGTTTTTATAATATGAAGGAAACGAGATAGACACATTTTTCCTCTTGAGAGCAGGCATATAATCTTTTTCTGAGTCGATTTTTGCATGTCCGTGCAAAGTACAGGTCGAATTTATGATCCAAATTGGATAAATTTGGCACAGCTCATTTATTTGTCCTTAGGACGAACCCAATTGAAAATGGGGAAAATCGGTTCAGATTTAGATATAGATCCAATACATAGTATCGGCTGATTTTAGGTAAATAGTGCACCAATAACCCAAATTTAATATTTTATATTGGGACTATGCTCAAAAGCGGGCCGAACCTGACCTACTAGTTTTTTATCTCGATATCCTACAAAAAAGCAATGATTACAACAGATTGATAAATCGACTAAATCATCTTGCAATTCCATACTATGGTGAGTATAAATGGACAATTTCGAGTAAAGCATATCCCCCATACTATGGTGGAATACGGGTATATGGAGGTAACCCCAAAAATCAGAAAAAAATCAGTTAACTACTTTAATGTAATAAAGGGGGTTATATCGTGACTACCTCTAAAAGGGGGCGAATATTAATAATTTTTGGTTATGAGATTTGTTACCATATACGACTACAAAATATCAAATTACAGCGAATTCGGTTGGAACCCGCGCTCAAGAACCCTGAAATACGGAAATTTGGAGGGTACTCTTATATGGGGGCTACCCGAAAAAATTGACCTATATTTATAATTTTAATGGAACTCTATGTACCAAATTTTAGCGAATTTGCTTGAAAAACGCTCTCAAGAATGCTAGAGGGATTACAACAGACGGACATGCTAAAATACTATAGTTTATACGGTCGGAAAAGATTATTTCGATGCGTTACAAACGGAAAAAAACTAATATGCCCTCCATACTATGGTGGAGGTTATAAAAAACATAGTACTCTTTATTCAACCATTAACATTGCAAACTATGTAAAATTTCTATATCAAGTCTGGTACCTTCCTCACAAATGTTCAAAAATTTCAATATTTATAAATCCAATATCAGGAGAATGGAATGTATGATTTGAACTAACCTTTACACAGCCTATTACCTTTACCAAGCCTATGGGACCCTCTTCTATGGTTCCTCTCCTAAAAAGGACGGAAATGCATACATCAACTCAAATCCGGTTCAATAAAATTATGACGAATGGACGTATAAGGTATTGACCTTTAAACAAACATTGCATATTTGTGGCTGATATTTCAACTAAAACTGTTGAAGAAAAAAGTATTTTTACATAATAATTTCCTAATATTTTCTTCAAAGAAGAGATCTGTCGATTAGCTTCTTATTCGTAACAGTGGATAATAATTTAGAAATCTGCTTCATTTAAATAAGTCTTAATTATTTTACTAAGGCTTTGGTGTAACTGTCAGTTGGTCACATTCAATGTTTTTATATTAAATACATATTAAACATGTTCGCACATTAATACAGACATATTTACTTTATCACGTTGCGGATACATGGCCCAATTGTCGTATTGTAATATTAGTGAATAGTCAGTGAATGACGATGACAAATGACAATTTTTCTGTTGAAGGCGAAACGTGATTCCAAATCAGATGCGACACACACACATACATTGCTGGCCCATACACTGGACAATATCGAACATTCAAAAATTTGACTCCATTAAATTATACGAAAGGAAAATATGGCGCGTGTGTGTGGATGCGCATGCAATAAGTTTGTCAATATGAAAAATAATAAAAAAACCGTATCAAAGGATGTTGACGACAGTCAATGTAATATTAAAAAAAAAAATAATAAATAAATCGAAACTGAGGAAATTCTGTAAACAGTTTTCGATAGCTATTTTTTTGAAGTGGTACTACGACATTACTAAAAATGGAGTGATATAAATTTCAACAATGCATTAAAACTATGAAAATTTGTGAAGAACTAGCACTGTGTTGGGTAAAACTAAATTGAGAGCAAGTGTGCGGGATCATAACTGAGAATTCACCATTAAAAACGACTGACGTAAAGAGAAAAAAGAGAACATATGTTTACCTATCGACGCTCAGCTACGGCAGCGTATATGGGTAAGCATGCCTGATCTAGCAGCATTTTTGTGTCACGGGGAAGCACATTTTCGGAACGGACATACGAATTATATAGCTCAGGTTATAATAATTCTAGGAACAAACAATAGGACATTTTCAATAGGACATTTATTTACCCTTTTTAGGCTGATTGCTACCTATTAACAGCGTATGTACAGATTTTCTTTTCATCACCTCAAAATTATTTGTAATGTTTTTGGCTATCAGATGCAGCTGCCACAATAGATATTTATTTAATAATATTACAGTTTGCATAATTGCACGTTATTTGCCAATTATTTCATATTTGGTTGTTATGGTTTAAAAAAAATATATATCAGATTTTTTCCTGTCCATTAGCTTAGGATATTTTTTGCAGATTCATTTTAAGAAATTTTATTTTAATGACACTAAAATAAAGAATAAATTGATTTCAAAAATGCTATCGTTTTAATGAAATTAAGCAGAGATTTTTTTGGAATTGTTGTTATTGGCTAGAACAATTGATTTTTTATTATTTTTCCACCGTTTTGACTTTAAGAATTTTTTATATTCAACATGGGTAGGAAAGGTTTCAATAATAATGTTTATGTTGTAATTTATTGAGTACTGATGCCCTTCATTTTGCTTAGTTGTGTTAAATTACTCATGTATGAGTTTTCCAAGCCGTTTATTTTTATACAGTGTTTTTATTTTTAGGGCTTGTCGTAAATATAAAGGAAACTATCTAAAATAAAATAAAAAAAATCAATTTTATTTATAAACCCAGAAAAGTTAATAAATATGTTGTTATTTATGTAGCACTAGCCATACATTTTAAAGTAGTAAATAAGTGAAAAGGAAGAGGAAGGGAGAGAGAAAACTTTTAAAAAATAAAATAACAAGTTTTCTTGTCATACTTTACACACATACACGATCGTAATATACCAATAACAAACATACATTTGATAAAAATTCAATTACATTCAATGTCGTTTTTGATTTATTGTCGAGTTCAGCATGAGTCGTGTCATACAGGGGAAATATATATGATAATTAGTTGGAAAGTCTATACCCCCGGCTTGTGATATATGTAGTACACAGTTATCATTATTTTTCAGTCTTCTAGATTTGGTACAGATTTGGCTTTATTTACGAGTTTTATTGATATATTGACCCTTTTAGAGGAACGTACTAGAAAGAGTGGACTGGGTAGATCCCATTTTTAAATTTTATTGTAAGTTCGATTAAAATGTGCAAAGTTTGATCAAATTTGATACGACAATCGATACGATTTTATAATTATGGCAATTTTTTAGGAAGGTACAAGATGCCGTGTAAAAAAGTGGCACTAGGCATACCACCTTCAGTTTATGTAAGAAGGATTTTTTTTTTAATAAAATTTATAATTTTTCAAAATTTTGACAATTTGTGGAAGAGTTATCAGAGGTGATGGACTTTTAAGGCCTACAGTTACACAAAATTTATAGTTTGTATAATTGTTAAAGTCTGCCAAGTATAGGCCACACAAAAATACCAATTCGCTTCTTCTCTGGGAAGGTGCCAGAAGCCGTTACCTCCAGACCATTTCTTTGGATTTCATAAAGGTTTAATAAAAAAGATTATGATGTGCATTCGGTGGATCAAATCAGAACTCAATTCGCTTTAAATGCCTCCTTTTATCAAGGAGGTATCAGAACGAGAGGATCGATGGTTCCCATCTTCAGACTTCATCTAGGTATGGTAAATGGTACAAAACTTCAATTAGTTTCATATGACATTTACAACATTTCAGTATATTTGTGGGAAAGGTACAAGAAAGAATAGACCGATAAGCTCCATGTTCAAAAATGGCGCCAATATTCCTTTTTTTCGAACTCAATTTGTTTCAAGAAATAGTACTAAGGGAAAAGTTAGAATCATTATGTTACTACCTTCGAATATCTGTCTCATAACATAATTGTGTTCTCACAAAACTTAAGTCGAGTCTAAATGTAGTCTGAAGCTATGCTCAGATGATAAATAGTCCGACGCAGATTCATAAAAACGATAAATCATACTATGAATATAAAAACGAATTATTCTACGACTCTGTATAATTATCTTAAAAAATGTTGTAAGTCTTTTTCTTAATTCATAGATAATTTTTAAAGAATGTGTAAAATCATGATCCGCTTTGGAAAAAATCCACATCTCAGATATCTAGAAATAATTGTAAAATTAGTCAATTTTTTTTATAAATCATAACATTAGCATTTTTGTGCAGAATAAAATTTTAAAATTAAAATATTAAAATAACATATTTAAAAATATATTTAAGATATGCCAGTCCCACTGTATATACTGAGAATTTTTTTAAGGAAATCATATGAAAAAAATATATTTAATTCAATCAAATAATTTACCACAAATGCCCAGTCTATTGACATTCATGTTTTATTTAGATTTTCTTTATCATGTTTAATAACCGAATGAAGGGAAAATTGAAAAAAATATTTTTCAAATAGCATAAATAAATAATTGAACAATTGTGGTATTGTGTTTATAAAAATGTCATATTACATTTTCACATTTTAGATACAACAAAAAGTATATTAATTAATATATATATACAACTTGAAAAAATTGAAATATTTTATTAAAAGATACTAGAAGGAGTTCCTAAGGGAATTTCTGTCATAATTTCCAGTACAGTTTTATGTCCTTTGGTATGTGTAATCAGATATGTAACCTTCCCCATGATGATTATAGCATAACGTACAAAAATTGTCAATAGAACGATTTTTAAATGAATGTCAAATTGGATTTCAGCAAGCAAAAAATCTAAATGTATCATTTCAATGTTCGACACCTTGTTGAGTTTACACAAGCACAGTACATCTACATTGGGTTACGTAGACATAGTTGTTATACTTTCAACTGTGCATACATACACATGTATGTATACGGATCTTTATACCTACATAAATAAATAATTCAAAATAATGTCCAGGAAGATATGTTGTTTTGTTGCAATGTATACACAATGATATTTACATTTACACCCACACATTTTACGCTAGATATACCGATGTTGATTATATAATATACCCTTTATTACAGAAATGGACCATTTCAATTTAAAATTTACTAACTCCCTGTGGAATTTGAGAATTTTACTAGCTCCCTTTTAGACAGGTATAATCTGTTACATTTTCAAAGGATTTCAAATTTTAACAATTGTAAAACGATATAGATTTGTAAAAATGGGTTCATTGGATCCACTTCTTCTGGTTCTTATTTCACTATTTGTCAAAATCTCAGCTTGTCCTCAGCTCAGCTACTTAGATAAATGGTCCATGTGTAATTTGTATGTTGTTTAGGCCTGATAGGACTCATAAATTTCATGTTATGTGAATAAATTTTTATGAACCATATTGGCTCGGTCCGTAAATCTAGTGTTAAATGGTTGATATAATATGTTCCATTCGTTTGATATTTGTCCATTTATAAAAGAACATTTGGACTCTGGTTAAGCGCAATTTAATATTTTTTTTTTTTTTATTTTGTGTTCCTTTTTTCATACCAAATAAACAAAATTATTAAAATAATCAACTTTTAAGAAAATTGGCTCCTAATGGATTTATAAATTCAAAAATTAGTTAATCATTGCAAAAAATCTTCAAAAGTTCTTGTAGAGAAAATACTAGCAATAAAACGCTTCCAGTTGGTCCTTGAAATAATACTCTTCAATATAGGGGAGTTCCTGTGCTAGAATCTTTAAACATATTACCGGACCAACAATTTGGATTTCGTAGCAGTCATGGTACACCTGAACAATGTCACAGAGTAATAAATGTAATAAGGAATTGCTTGGAATTAAAGCAATACTGCTCTTCAGTTTTTCTTGATGTCAAACAAGCTTTTGACAAGGTGTGGCAGATCTTTCTTTGTTAGTATTAATAATGAAGAGTCTGAAATTGGAAATATTAAATCTGGTGTTCCACAAGGAAGCGTGCTGGGACCTACATTATATACATTTTTTACGTCAGATATGCCCACAAACCATGATGTCACTATTGCGACTTATGCGGATGATACGACAATTTTTGCAGCAAGTATATCTCCAAACTGAAGCATCGGCTCTAGTTCAACAGCAACTCAACCGAATTGAAAGCTAGTGTCGAAAATGGAAATGGGTCCCAGGGAAATTATTCTTTTTAATAAGACTACGCTTAGTGAGTAGGGGATATTCGGGCACATTCGGCACTTTGTTTAGAGCTCTATATCTTAGTACTCAATTAACAGATATAAAAACTGTATGGCTGGTTATTGTCCTCAGATTCTTAATCATAAAAACTAGCACCAAAAACGTGTGATAAATTAGTATTAGTTATATATTTCTACAGTTTTGTCAAAAAAAAGTCAAATTTGCCGAATGTGCCCCTACCCGGTGTAGTTTCGCATTTGATGGGGCTTATTCGGTACAAATGGGAATAGCCTGGTAATTATCATTCCTATCAATCTGATTGGAATTCAGATCCTCTAAAGGTTTTATTTTGTTTCAAATCTTTTTTTCTATCACATTTTCCTTTATAGAATCTCGTTTTGTCTACATATGTAATTTTGAACCATATTAAAGGATTACTTATAAAGACAACACCAAAAAATGTTATATGACCTTAAAATGCCGAATCTACCCCACAGGTACTTTCTATAATTTATTAATTTTTTTCGATCAATCTTCTAAAAACATTATATTTTTAATTATTTTTATAAGAATATTCATTATAATTAATTACTTTTTCATAATACTGCCTTAAAATTTGAAAAAAATTTTATACACGAAATGCAATAAAAATATTAAAAAAAAAACAAGAATCTAAATAAGCTTATCATTTATTTTGTTATTCGATACCTATGGATCAAAGTCAGTGATGTACAATGAGAGTGTTTAAGCGAGAATGCTATTTAAAATGGTTAAATAGTTAGCCTTTAATTTGAAAGGCCGTAGCCGTTGAAATCTGTCTACTCCTTTTTATTACACCCTTGTAATAGTATGAGGCTGACAGATTTCAACGGCCTTTGTTTACATTTTTGAGTTTGCGCCACCTTAAGGCATCTATATGTCAACAAACATTGTTGTTATTATTACTTGAGTACTTTCGTTGTTACCGATCGACTGGCTGCACAAATATTGTTGGAAACACTTAGGCTTTATAGTAAGCCACCGTACATATTGTTGTACCATTCAGGTAATATTGTTTACCAATAAATACTCGGCATTGGTCGAACCTTTTACTAATAAACATATCGTGTTTTATTTTCTATTTCTTTTTTGCTCACGAGTACGCATTGGGCGTACTGACTCTATTGGGAGATTCGTTGCACTGTACCTGCCAACCACCCAAGTCCCTATAGTGCGGACTTAACATTTGGTCACTTCGAGCCGCGATACGGATTGGCTTCTTTTGGATAAGACCATTGGCTTGCTGCAATTACAGTCCACAGCATAAATATTATATTAATTATTGGTACGTATAGTGCAGTGAGCAAAAATAATAACAACAAAGTGTTTCGTTTGTTTGTGTGGCCGTCATTACAACGCGTCGCGTATTCCCTCCTTTTGTTGACGATCGGTCAAAGTCCATTTGAGGACAGTCATAAGGGAACATTGTAAACAAAACAAAATAAGAAATTTCTATTCTATTTTTTCTCTAAATTCGTAGAGTAATTTGTTCTTGTAAACTTCGTTGAAGAACATCGCTTTTATTCTATCTCCTTTCGTATCGATCATATTGTTTTGCATATTTTCGGTTACAAAAATATACAATAATATATTCATATACACGCGTGTGACATACGTACGCTTACAGCCTATTCGTGGCTGCCTAATTGTTGATTTACACACGTACGTATTGTTACATATTCCAGCATCGTCGCTTTGTTGTTCTGGCTAGTTGGTCAGCCAGTCACTTGCATGCGAATAGATATACACACGCATGTAAGCATACATATTACATTTTCGCATATTCCCTTTTCTGTTTTGTCCGTTTTATTGCACGGTCTCCGGCCAGTGTATTATTACACAGTCCCCGGCTGGTATATTAGTACAGTGACACATAATATTATATTTTATGGTAAATATAATATTTGTGTCAGGGAATAATATTTACATAATTTTGGACATTTTAAAATCCAGTGCACCCTACAAGCGGTCAATTGGACTTTTGTGTAGTGTAGGGTGCATATTAAGCATATCGTTGCATATAAATCATTTATTGGATTTAAAATATTTATTTGCGTTTTACTGTGATTATTGTTGCAAATTAAAATTTAGTGGATTTGACTTACAATCGGTCAATTGGGCTTTCGTATTGTTCGTGGTGTATATACAGCATATCGTTGGCTATTTTTAGTCGATTTTATATACTTGTTTAAATTGTATTTTGCATATAGTTGCAAATTAAAACATTTATTGATTTTTTAATATCTACTAATATTTGTTGAACATTTTAACAATAGTTCGCTACAATCGGTAGCTGGTTTGTTCGATTTAACCCTTTCTACGTTACAATCGGTAACTGTTTATTGGATTTTCTGTCGCAATTGGTACTTGCCTTTTTATTTTAATCTTTTTTATTGTCGAATTTTCTGATTTTATTGAAATCAATATCTAATAGTAGATTTTTATTGATTTTTTGAATCGATTATATTTAGATTTTAGTGATAGCTAGGGAGTTTAGATTTAAATTTGGCAATCTACTCGGCTATTTGGCTCTTAAAATCTTATTTGGTTCTTAAAATCTTATTTTTTTTTGGAAATTTTCGTTCCTTTTATAATAATTTTGAATTATTGTTTGACTGTTTTTATATATTTTCGTTCAAATTTAATTTGATTTCGATATTTCCTTTGCGTTTTCACTGTCTTTTCCTAAATTATAGAATTATTTCGTATTTTTGGTTATTTTGGTAAAATGGCTTTCACTCCTATGAATTTATTTATTCGTGCTTCCAACTCTATGGTGAGATTCGTGGCACACTTCGGTGCATTGAAGGAAGATGAATCAGATATATATGATCTTGAAGTTAGGAGTGAAGAAATTGAAAAATTGTGGAAATCGGTTGAGGAAACTTTTAATAATTGTCTCTCACATATTGATTGTCCTGAAGATCTCGATTCATTGTATAGCAAGTATGAGGTTTCATCTAATGAATATATGGTTTGCAAATCCACTATAAAAAGATTGTTATCCAAGATTAGAAGTTCTGATAGATCGTCTCTGAATTCTTCTACAAACAATTCAGTTGTTTCAGTAACGGAGCATCCCGATAATATTCTTCCGGGAAAGCCGTCAGTTGATGCCTCCTTTCATAACATGAGCTCGTCGTCCCACACTTCTTGTGATGCTGGAACACAGACATCTAGTTCCGAAATATTGAATATTGGGAATACTAGAATAGGTCAAAGCTTTGTTGTTGATTCTCCTAATGTAGATAACTTTCACAATCTCGCAATACCTCCTTGCAATATCGATATTTTCAGTGGAAATATACTTCATTGGCCCACTTTCAGAGATTTGTTTAGTGCGGTTTATATTAATAACTCCCGATTGACAGACATTGAGCGTCTATGTCATCTGTTGAGTAAAACTAGTGGTGAGGCTCGAGAAATCGTCTCGAAATTTCCTCTAACTCATCGGAGTTTTGAACCAGCGTGGAATGCATTGAATTCCACGTATGATAATCCACGGCTTATTGTCCATAGCCATTTGAAAACTTTGTTTGGTCTTCCTGT